>NW_014578845.1:29794-30771 GCF_000485595.1 Priapulus caudatus
AGGCACGCACGCGCTTACACAGATATGCACGCAGGCACGCACGCGCTTACACAGATATGCACGCGCGCGCAGGTACGCACGCAGGCACGTACGCGCTTACACAGATATGCACGCGCGTATAGGCACGCGCGCAGGCACGCACGCGATTACACAGATATTCACGCGCGCGCAGGCACACACGCAGACAAGTTTACACCTGTGTTTACCTTGGTTGTACGCATGTGCCAAGTATAAGAAGATTGCAAATTGCACGCGCATACAAAGATTTCGATCAATGAAAATTTTCTATAGTGTTTGCAAGGCCGTAGCTAGCAGGGGAGGAGGGGGCAGGAAGGGACAGGAGGGGGACAGGATGGGCAGGAGACAGGAAGACAGGAAGACAGGAAGGGCAGGAGGGGGAGGAAGGAGGGCAGGAGGGGGAGGAGGGGGAGGAGGGGACAGGAGGGGGACAGGATGGGCAGGAGGGTCAGGAGGGGCGGGAGGGGACAGGAAGACAAGAAGGGCAGGAGGGACAGGAGGGGACAGGAGGGGGCCGGAGGGGCAGTTACTTCCAGGCTTACCCAACGCTTCTCTCAGCCGCTGCGAAATGCAACAAAAAATGTATCCGACTTACGTTAAAAAATTAACATTTTTAAATTTAAAAAAATTATTATTATAATTTTAAGATTATATGTGAAATTATATTATATATGAAAATAAATTTAATATTATAATATTTAAAATTAAATTATTTATGTAAAACATTCTCCCGAGACAAACGTCAACTTTTAAAATTCTCTCCAGCCTTCAGCGATCTGCCCACGGTCAACTGCCTACAACACACACAGCGCCTGTCATCGCACCCACAGGCAGTCTATATTTATGTGTCAGTGTGCGGCAGCGTGCGGCAGCGTGCGCGCGGTGGGCATGTGTGTTGCAGAGGAGCATGTGCACAGCATTTACAGGACATTGCCGGCAATAATAGGCGAAAGAGAGTA
>NW_014578845.1:33401-36259 GCF_000485595.1 Priapulus caudatus
CCTTCCTGTTGGTAAGCTATCCTTCCTGTTGGTAAGCTATCCTTCCTGTTGGTAAGCTATCCTTCCTGTTGGTAAGCTATCTTTCCTACTGGGTATGATATGCTTCCTGTTGGTAAGCTATCCTTTCTGTTGGTAAGCGATCCTTCCTGTTGGTAAGAGACGCGAGTTACGCTCAAAGAATTTGCTATTTGTATTAGGAGCATTGTTGGAAACGTTTCATTATCTTTCAATTATCGTTTATTATCGTTAATTATCGTTTTATTAACGTTTAATTATCTTAGTGTAAGCGACCCCGCGTCATGCGTGTATATCCTCGTGTGTATATTTACGTTGTCGTGTGCGGCCCCGTACACACGCACGCTTGGTGCCTTCACTCATCTAACCGTGTTTGTTTGTTCGGATCCACAGATCTCGATCCACTGAACTCGACCGCGTGATTTTTTTTCCTAGGATAATCAAGAACATAGGGCTCTAGTGAGCGCTGCCATTGGTTGATACAAATCACGTGCCTCAAACTCCTGTTTTATAGTGCATTGTGACCCTAACCCTAACCCTAACCCTAACCCTAACCCTAACCCTAACACTAACCCTAACCCTATTTAAAAATATATTTAAATTTGTTTTTTAATTCTTGTAAAAATTAATTGTTGTTATTAAATTGTTGTAAATAAATTATGTAAATATTTGAGTTAATTGGAAAAAAATAGTTAAATGGATAAAGATAGAAAAATACAGAAAACAGGAAAATAATTAAAAAACATACGGGATTCGATCCAACGACCTTTCAGCCGTGACGTCCGTGCTATACGCATTCGGCTATTCAGGATTATTGTAATTATGTATTATGGATGTGCTATGAATATGACGACACTGTGACGTCATTGAGCGACGAAACAAGCTCAACCAATGGCAGCGCTCACTAGAGCTCTATGTTCTTGATTATCCTAGGGAAAAAAATCACGCAACCCAACCCTGCTAGCGAGGTGGATTCGAAGGGGATCCAATATGGCGGCCCGCGCCTCAGCCAATCACAGCTTTTTCTTTGTTATGAACCATCCCGTGATAGGTCACAGCGAAACGCGAACCGTTGAAAGTGAGTTTGCGTTTGTTCGGGTTAGGGTTCGATCCAGTGGATCGAGATACATGGATCCGACCAAACAAACACGCCCTAAGCATCCCCTTCACGGATCTTCTTCTTCTCTCCCACAGTGTCTAGTGGGGAACAAGTACGGGCCGTGTATCCTACCCTGCTCCCTCACCGAGGCTCAGTTCACCACGGCGCTGACGTGCGCCCCGCCGGGAGAGGAAGGTACGCGAGCTGTGCTGACACAGGGTATAGTCGTGACTCTTTTTCTTCTTCTTCTTCTTCTTCTTCTTCTTCTTCTTGTTCTTTTTCTTCTATTTTTTCTTGTTCTTCTTCTTCTACGTCTTCTTCTTCTCGACTTCTACTTCTTCTACTTCTACGTATATACTGGACAGTCCGTGAGGAATAACGTCCAGGGACTGCGAAACTCCAGGTGCATGTGAAAGATTAGTATGAAACATTTTTTACATGTAGACAGTAACGTGTTCTGGAGATCGAGGCTTCTCTAGGCCAGGAGCCCGTTGTCAGAAACAAAATTAGTCTAAACATTAGTCTTAACACTAACATTTTCTTGTAGATCGTCGAGATCACTTTGTTTCGTATTGTTATGTGGAAATCTGCTACGATTTTCTATTCAGGTACCTTCACAGCGTTTCTGCATGTCAACGGTCTAAGAGAAAAAGTTTATGTTAAAGTTAATGTTAAGACTAATTTTGTTTCTGACAACGGGCCCCAGGCACTCATTGGCATTACTGATCGGGTCACCACACTACACTTAGATACGATAATAGTCCGGAAGTTGAAGATGAAATAGCGATGCTACCCGTAAAAAAATGGCATAAAACTGGTTTTGGTGTCAAACGGAGCAGAATTCTGAATAGAACAGCATGTCCAAAATCCGCGAAAATCTGTAGAAATCTGCAAAAGAGCAGATAGCCCTACTCTTGTTCGGTTACATTATTGTATCTACACTACACTCTACTCAACCTAGCCACTGCACACAGGACCTGACACGGTGGTTGAAACCCCCCATGGTCTCCAATTCTACAGTGCTCTCGTAATAGGGGGCATGCCAGGAGATGTTCCATAGTCTGGTGCGAGGTCGTTAAAATCACTCATGAAACTGCCGCTTTCGATCCGTAAGGTGAAACAACTAAAATGTACTTTTCCGTAGGTTTTTAGGGTTGCTATTGAGAAGATTAGCACGCTAGATAACAGCTGTGTTTTTTGTCGCAGATTCACGCGCTTTGTCGCACCAAGAGAAAACGCCGTCAGGAAAGGTTAAACAGCAGAACAGCAAAATACAAAGTCAATATAGGTGCGCGCACACGCACGCGCACGCTTACACAGACGTGCACGAGCGCAGGCACGCACGCAGGCACACACGCGCTTAAACAGATGTGCACGCGCGCAGGCACGCACGCAGGCACACACGCGCTTACACAGATATGCACGCGCGCGCAGGCACGCACGCAGGCACGCACGCGCTTACACAGATATGCACGCGCGCAGGCACGCACGCAGGCACACACGCGCTTACACAGATATGCACGCGCGCAGGCACGCACGTAGGCACGCACGCGCTTACACAGATATGCACGCAGGCACACACGCGCTTACACAGATATGCACGCGCGCGCAGGCACGCACGTAGGCACGCACGCGCTTACACAGATATGCACGCAGGCACGCACGCACGCAGGCACACACGCGCTTACACAGATATGCACGCGCGCAGGCACGCACGTATGCACGCACGCGCTTACACAGATAT
>NW_014578845.1:40388-41211 GCF_000485595.1 Priapulus caudatus
AGGTAATTTTACCTACAGGTGTATCATAGAGAGGAAGGTAATGTTACCTACAGGTGTATCATAGAGAGGAAGGTAATGTTACCTACAGGTGTGTCATAGAGAGGAAGGTAATGTTACCTACAGGTGTGTCATAGAGAGGAAGGTAATGTTACCTACAGGTGTGCCATAGAGAGGAAGGTAATGTTACCTACAGGTGTGCCATAGAGAGGAAGGTAAGGTAATCTCATTGTTTATTGACAGTTGAAGGTCGTGAGGAGCTGGAATCGAGCTACCTGATCAATGACACCACGTCGCCGCCGACCTATGACCTCAAGGTCGATTCGGGGTCACATTGCGAGCGCCTCTTCGACATATTCAACGTTGCTAACTTGACGATGAAGGAGCGAGAGGAGCAACTGATCCCGGTGAAATCTCTCGTTGATACCGAATTCACCCGAGCGGTGGCGCTGTCGTCGGACGCTGCGTCACGCTGCATCTGCGTGTTCCGCGAGATGGAAGGTGAGCTATAGACTGGTTCTCTGTCTCTAACGCACGCTGTATAGCTTTCGGTTGCGGACGCATGTTAATGACGGGTAGCGAGTCTGTCATATTGGTTTTTGTTCTGGTTACGTGAGCGGGTGGGGACCACTAAACTATAACAATATTGTTATTTATTATATATTTATACTAGCTGCGGGTACCCGCTGCGCTGGGTAAAATCGTGCTACTAATTCATAGTACTAATAATGGGACAGAATAGGAACATTGGGTAAAAATCGACAATAACATTGCAGACAATATTAATATTCCTGCATTCCTCATTTCTCTCTCTCTTTCTCTCTCT
>NW_014578845.1:42353-44055 GCF_000485595.1 Priapulus caudatus
CACACACACACACACACACACACACACACACACACACACACACACACACACACACACACACACACACACCTACACACACACTCATCTCTCTCGCATGTTGCGTTATTAATGAATTCATGTGGTTAACGACAAACACACGTTCATATCAGAAAAAAACTCGAGCGCTAAACCAATAAGTGACGGAGCTATGCGTGCGGCTCGTAAATCCACGCGGAGTACGGCAGTAGCAGCAGCAGTAGTAGTGGCAGCAGCACGAGGCTTCCCTATTATCTACTTCTGATATCATGGTAGTGTAAGAGTGTAGTGAGCCATCAGCGATATAGATACGGGCGTCAGGAAGTCATGTCACCCGCCGGAGGCAAGTATCCCGTAAAATGACCTCTGACCCTTCACTCTATTGTACAATAGGTCTCACTGTGTCACCTGCGCACATGGCCAACAGATGTATAATGTCGCATAGTACCGCCAGGGGGCGTTAATGTTACTTTTTTTAAATTAAATTTTTATTGCATGTAATTCAGATACAAATACATGTATTGACGACAGTTTTTTTCATGGAGAAAAAATGTGATAAATGCAATAGTGGTGTGTCGTAGAGGGGAAGCAAATTTATCCATATTATAAGTGAAACTACATGTCGTTTATAAGATATTACAATCTTTTTGCTTTTAAATTAATAAATAAGAAACACCCTCGGTCTGTAGCCCTTGGCTGGAAAGTGGTTTTGCGCAACTTATCAGATCGTGCGCTTTGAGTAGCGCCACCGTCGTTGTAATCAAACTGTAGTCGTTAGTTTTAAAACATTTTTTAAAAATATTTCTAATGGTGATTAAACCATGAAACTTTTTATGTAGCGTAATTATAACCTAAATTAGCTGAAAATATACCTAGAACCTAGAGTAAACTCTCTCTTTAAGACCGGCGCACACGTGAGTAATTTTACTCAGTAAAATAATGCATGCGTCAAAATACTCACGCGAAATATTTTCAGCGTCCGCCGCACGCGTGAGTAAAATTACTCAAGGTATAAGTGGTAATGTAGATCACGTGACTGTACAAAATGGCGGTTACCGATAGTTCGTCTGCCTCCGAAGATGAAGAAATTTTATTGTTTCTTTTACTGTTGTTTGCTTGCTCCCTTTTCTCCCTATCTTTAAAATCTGGGCTTCTAACGACGTATAGGCATTCATAATCGGGCATTCATAAAAAAACACCAATTTGGCTTCCGATAAAACATCCGAGGCTATACTGGGCGCAGCCATGTTTAAAATGATTTAAACGCATGCGCTGTGAGTACCAGTGTTGAGGAAATTTACGCAGGTAGCGCGCACACGTTGAGTATTTTGACGCGTGAGTCAAAAATTATTAAACATATCTGATATTGAGTTTTCTGATGCATGCGTCTAAGTAAAATCCGGCGCACACGTGAGTATTTTGACGCATGCATCATTTTACTGATTAAAATTGCTCACGTGTCCGCCGGGCTTTATACACGCATCGCAGCAACCACGGACGCGTGTACACGCACGCACGACACTCTTATACACGCGCATGCACAGCGATACGTGACTACACTTCATGACACCCGCGCATGCACGCACCTGCACGTACACGCACGCATGCACGCACCCGCACGCACACGCACGCATGCACGCACCCGCACGCACACGCACGCATGCACGCACCCGCACGCACACGCACG
>NW_014578845.1:44830-48309 GCF_000485595.1 Priapulus caudatus
AAAAAGTTATTATAAGAATCAAGAGGCTTTCAAATGAAAAGTCCAACCCATTCCTACATGCGACGAAAAACATTCTTTTTATTCTCTGATGGAAATATGTAGAGATTCCTGGCGTCTCCAACTGTTGAGCTCCCCACGTACAGCTATCCATTGGGAGATCGTAGCATGAATAAAAGGAATATAGTATCAGGAGCTAATAATGACAAATTTGTCATTATTAGCTGCTCATAGTATAGATAGAGACACGCAACCATGCACATTGAAATGAATAAATTTTCCTACTGAATCAGAAACTGCATAGCTTTCGAATGGTACAATGCATTGGGAGATCGTAGTATCTGAACTGAACCTCTGAGCTGAGTGAGTAGTACCTCTGAACTGGTGAAACTGGTGCTGGTTGTGGTGTGTTTTAGCATTGGTTTCGGTTTCACAATACCAGCAGCCGGATAAGGTGAGGGAATCGATTTTTCTCTGTGTGGCAGCACTGTACAGTGAGTGCTGACATTGTGTGAAGTTTCACGAATTGACGGGGTTTTCACGAATTTTTCGGTGAGTTTGACGGTTTGACAGGTTTTTTTCATCTATGAACACTCCCCGGGTATAAGAGATGGCCCTGTGAAAATTGCATCCAGATCGCTTGGGCGGTTTGGCTGTCTATAGGGAAGATACATACATACATACATACATACATACATACATACATGCATGCATGCACGCACGCACGCACGCACGCACGCACGCACGCACGCACGCACGCACGCACGAACGCACGCACGCACGCACGCACGCACGCACGCACGAACGCACGCACGCGCACACACACACACACACACACACACACATACACACATACATACATACGAACTCAAATATATATTAGATTATAAAAATAATATTACAAATAAAATTACAAATAATACAAAAACTAATGCAGAACGCTCCCGTACTCGCCGCTGCGATTGTGCTGTGTCGCCATTATAATTAATATATAGGCCTATAGAAGTCTCTCTCTCTATATATAGAGAGAGTCTATATATAGTCTGTATATATATTCATTATAATTGCGACCCAGCACACTCGCAGCGGCGAGTGCAGGAGCGTTCTGCATTAGTTTTTGTAAAAGAAAGTTGATATACCGTGACACGACAGTGGAAGTGTAATTGAGAGGTAGTATTTTGCGAATGTGCGTTCATATTATTTTCAGTTTTTAGTGACTGAAGTGTCCAAGTGCCTGTGTTTCACTCATTATTTTGTACAACGTCGCGTAGTTCTAGCCGAGGATTATACTCAGACGCTGCAGATTTAACGATGTCGAGACGTAATTAGCATTGTTTAATTAGCATTATTTAATTCCTTAAAATTCAATTCAATTGCAGTCTAACTTGCATCCCCGCCCAGATCTTAAATCGCCTAATTATTAATCGCATCCGAGCGGAGGTAGGCCTAAAACTACGGTACAATCAAAATGGATTTAGCCAGGGTAGGCGTACGGTTGCTCAAATCTTCGCTCTACGTAAAATTATTGAAGAAGTGAAATAGAACAATCTTCCTGCTGCAATTACCTTCATAGATTTCAAAAAAGCATTTGATTCTGTTCACCGAGGGAAAATGATGAAAATCCTTTAAGCCTACGGTATACCACCACGGCTTCTTCGGGCTGCATTACAGTCTATGTACATAGGTACCATGGCTAGAGTTGTTACACCTGAAGGTGAGAGCGACAAGTTCGAAATTCTTGCAGGAGTAATACAAGGAGACACTCTCGCCCCATATCTCTTCATCATAGTATTAAACTATGCCCTCAGACAGGCCCTGCAGGATCACGAGCATCTTAGATTTACCATCACGCCCAGAAGATCCAGGAGAAGCAGCCCGGTCACAATATCCGACCTCGACTTTGCTGATGATATTGCTTTGCTTTCCAACCAGATAAACGAAGCACAACAACTGTTGGCTCGTGTCCAGAATGAATGTAGCAGAGTAGGCTTGCACTTGAATGCGAATAAGACCGAATACATGATGTGCAATATCACCTACCATGTACCCAAGAATAATACCATCAGTTGATTTGATGGGTAACCCATCAAATCAACTGATGGTATTATTCTTAACTGTGTTGAGAACTTTAAGTATCTGGGCTCATAGATGCATAGCTCTGAAAAAGATATTAAATATAGAAAATCACTGGCCTGTCAGGCTCTCAATAACATGAATCAACTATGGCATTCCCGCCTGTCAAGAAAGTTGAAACTCAGGTATTTCCAAGCAACCATTGAGACGATTTTCTTATACGGGTGTGAAGCTTGAACCCTCACTAAAGCCCTTTCTAAATCTATTGACGTGATGCGGCCATAATGCCGAGGCGCGCCGAGGATTGACACTTTGTGTCTTCCAATCACAGCCTACGCCGCACCTCTCTATAATATAATATAAGGTGGGGACCCATCACAGTACCAAATCGCCGATCTCAGAAACTAGGGCATTCTGCTAGGCTAGAACGGTTTCCTACGATAGAGTTTGGCACAAAAACGAAAATAGCACGTCGTTTAGCGCACTGCGCTACGTCCTTCTGTTGCATTTTGGCATCTCCGTAATCATAATAAGCCCCGCCTTCTTCGTTGATGGGCATGAATGGGGCGTCAACGACGTGACCCGTTACTGCGTGTAGCTGTTTGGCGAGACTGTTTGCTTTCCGTAAATAATGAAAGGCCCGGCCGATGAATTTCGCACCGAAGTGAAAAAATTAGGCATTTTTACCCGCTTTCGGAAGTGAACGAGTGCGTCATTCATTGAACATTGAAGTTTTTCTTAAAATTAAATACTTACGAAAATCCCTAACCGCGCTACTCGATTGTTTTAGCCAATGAACGTAGCTGTGTTTGTGACGACTTGCCCGCGCGCTTTATGCTTGGCTTAGCGGTCCTCGAAATGGATATCGGAGGCAAGCACCTCTCAACCCGCGTGTTTGTTTACATATAATATAGCTTTGTGACGTACGGTGTTCGGGAGTTCTGCGATGATAACCTCGTAATTTGTCACATTTCTTAAGGTGCATGGAACATTTTACCAATTTAGTGGTGTCAGTTAGTCACGGATGTCAAGCTGTCGATCTGCTGAGATTGTACAGGTCGGGTACGTTCTTTGAGTGTGTCGATGGATATCTCAAGACAAAGGCACATGGGTTAGCACTGACATATAACAGATAAACAATTCTCAACAGTTACGAAGTTCATTTAGTAACATACGCGCTGGGCACCTAGTACCATTGTAATGCGTACAACGATAGTGGTAGTGATATGAGTGACTTCGAATTGTGCGCTCTCGTCACTGCAGCTCGTCGACTCACAATCTCACAAAGAAAACACATGTTAATAAATAAAATACAGCACATAATTCATGCTACAACGATATATCAATACGTAGTGGTCTACGGCCCATTGTAATGTTTTGTTACCCCGTGATCGATAGGGTTTCTGCGC
>NW_014578845.1:48515-53575 GCF_000485595.1 Priapulus caudatus
TATAGTAGTCTTCGTCAACGGTGAAAGCAGTACGAATATCTCTTGCCACGTTCGTAGTGTCATAGTGCAAAATAGTAGACTGCCGATATCTTCTCTTCCGTGCTGCGTGCACACTGTTATATATACTGCGTCTTCCTATTGTTTAGGTTCTGGTCACGCTGCCTAGTTCAGCGGCATCTAGTGCATGGTACGAGGTCAGCTGCGTGTTTACACCAAAGGCTTGTCCCCGTACTCTGATTACTTAGGTTATTATGCAATTATCCTATTCCCATCTTATTCGACTATTTCTGTATTACACAGGCGGTCGATCATTGTGGAAAATTGTGTGAAGATTTATTTTTATTGAGACGTTTCAAGCCGCCAGTGGTACAAGGACAGAGAGCATAGCGAGATTGACAACTATGTAGCGTAACACATCGGCTTTGCTCTCACAACCATGCTCTTTATCCTTGAGCCCTTTGATCAGTCTTGTACGTCAATGCACGTGAGCCAAGAGCCATAAACTCAACACAATTTCATCTCCGTTATTGTTTACGCCTGAATGCGTGATTAATCAGGGAGGGGGTGCATGTAAGAGGGAGACATTTTCTTTGGGGTTCTGAAAAACACAATTCCACTTGACAATTTCATGGGCCATTTAAATTGGAACTTCTGCATAATGGACCCCCTAACAAGCCCTTTGACTGACTAATCAAGAAATTCAAAGGTCTGTATATTGCTCTTATTTAGCCGCCGATAGTTCTTATTTAGAAAAAGTCTTTATTGTTATCTTCTAAAACTACAGACCATCCGCTGACCGCTGTGGAGACGTGCGCCGGGCCTCGAATTTGGCGCACGTCTCCACTGCGGACAGCGCTTCATACCTGAACATCCCCGCGGTTGCGTGCGCATATCCCGCGGAACTGCACGTCTCATCGGCGCGCAGCGCTCGGGATCAACAGCAAAGTTGTGCCACGCAATCTTGTATTATGTCTCTCTGGATGGCTGCTATACTAGGATGATGAGAGCTGCATTGAACATTAGCTGGAAGGACCATGTTACAAATAAAAACTGTACGGGAATCTTCCCCCCATCTCGGTCAGAATTCAGGCAAGACAACTACGACTTGCTGGTCACTGCTACAGACATCCTAAGCTACCTACCAACAAAGTCATTCTATGGGAGCCTACTCACGACCATCTTAAACGCGGTAGACTCATCAAAACATTTGTTAAAAGTTTGCTGTCAATGACACAACTGACATCAACTAAAGAGCTGGCCACAGTCATGAGCGACCGTTAAGTTTGGAGTGATATCTGTTGTTTCCGACTCAAGGAAGCATCATGCCCACCTTGGTCGACGTAGTAGTAGTAGTAATAGTAGTAGTAGTAGATTTAATTTCTACGGAGTTGTTATTGCTGGATGATTTTTACCCGTCGTTGTGTGACGTACAAGGTCAAAGTTCACGAGACAGTGTTGCTTTCAGTGTTGTAATGATCAGATGTAGTATTTCTTTATTATTATCGCGTATTTCACAGCAATTAACATAACCCTGTACCTAGCATTACCTAAAGACCTTAGTAGTAAACGCATTACCTAATGTATTGTACTAATGAATTACCTATGGTACTAAAGCATTACTTATTATTGTACTAATGAATTACCTATAGTTAGGGTCCTTATGTAATTTCGTCGGATTTTTTTTGAGATTTGGTAAATTTTTACATTTTATTCAACATCTGTATGGCGGCCATATTGAATTTCAAAATGCCTGCCATTTTTAAACTTATTTTAAACATAATTCACTCTGTGAATGCCTTATTAAGTCATTTTCTGTGCCAAAACCATATTTGTTATGCCTAAGAAGTAGTTGTAGAAGCACACTTGCTTTGTGATATTATTAGCTTTGAGAGGCTATATAGGTTTCATTACACAGCTGCTCATGTATTACGTAATAGGACGTTGTATTATGTATCGTGTATGCAGGATTGAGCGCCAGCGCGTTACAGACGTCGTAGAACAGTGGTTCTTAACCTTTTGGGCCCTCCACCCCATCAGACGATCTTGGTCAGTACCGTAACCCCTGAAACAAAAATTAAAGAAAAAATTCCGATTTATGGAAACATGTCTGCCAATACTCAGTCAATGGGATGGCTGAAATTGCTTCGCAGCCATCAGACGATAAAAAAAAATTGGGGCAAATGCTTTGGGCTTGTGGGCAACCAAATTTGAGTCACTTGCCCGACCGGGCAAGTGAGGAAAAGAGATTTTGTAGCACCCTGATAATTATATAGAATTTAAATGGATGTTTTATTTATGACCCCTTGATGACCCCCGGAAAACCCCCAAACGACCCCATGGGGGTCATGACCCCCAGGTTAAGAACCACTGGTGTAGAACCTATAATCGGGAATAGCTAGGATAATAATGAGCATAAGCCCGAGATCTAAGAACCTAACGTCCTAAATAACCTCGTTATTATAGAATAACGAAAAGATCAAGGATCAAGATAGATATAATGCATTTCCCGCCAAATGTCCTTTATGGATAGCTGTCCGTTCTATGAAGGTGACCGCTAGCGCAGGCTACTGCTGTTACTGCTTCTGCTGCTGCTGTTACTGCTGCTGCTACTACTGCTGTTGCTGCAACTGCTGCTGCTGCTGCTGCTGCTACAACTGCTGCTGCTGCTACTGCTGCTGCTGCTGCTGCTACTGCTACTGCTGCTGCTGCTGCGGCTACTACTACTGCTGCTGCTACTACTACTACTAGACTGACTACTAGAGCTGACCCCATCTCTCACGTTCTATGACAGGCTTGACCGTAAAGGCGGACCAGGCGGCAGTCTACACGGACGTGACGTCGCGCGGCGAGCGTGACGTCGTGCGGCAGCAGCGACTCAGCAAGATGAAGGCTCGCATCCTCGCCGCGCTGCCGCCGAAGAACACGCACACGTACGCCGTCGTAGCTCCGCGCTCCCCCGCCGCCGTCGCGCATGACGGCACCGCCGCCGCCGCGCGTGACGTCACCCCCGCCGCGCACGACGTCACCGCCGCGCTCGTTCGTCTGCTCTGCAACGTCGTCGACGGCCACCTGGCGGCGGAGAGCGGCCACCTGGCGGCGTCGCGCTGCCGCGAGCTTCAGGACGTCTACGGCGAGGCGCTGTCGCACCTGCGCGTCTACGAGCGCATCGCGCGCCGCGAGCCACTGCTGCCGACGCAGGCCGACGCGCTGAGATCGGTGCGCCACCTGCTGACGTCGGCCGACTCGTCGCCCGTGCTCGTGACGGGCGCCGACGGCTGCGGCAAGTCGACGCTGCTCGCGCACGTCTGTCGGCAGGCGCCTGACTGGCTGTGTCATCATCAGGCCGGCGGTTGCGTCGTCGTCGTGCCGCGACTCGTCGGCCTGACGCCGTGCGCGTCGTCGATGCACGAGATACTGCGCAATCTCTGCCAGCATCTCAGCTTCGCGTGCGGCATCCCCGCCTCCTCCGCCGACCCACCACCGCAACAACAACAACGAAAACAACAACAACAACAACAACAACAACAACAACAGCAACATCCCCACCAACAACAACAACAACAGCAGACGACGTGCGAGGTAGCAGAGCTGACGCAGCGCTTCGCTGAAGTGCTGCGCTGCATCCAGCGCTCTAACAGCATCGCCGTGCTACTCGTCATTGATGGAGTCCACGCGCTGAAGAGCTGCAGTCGCAGCAGCAGCGACGTCGCCGACGTGCTCCACTGGCTGCCGACGGAGCTGCCGGCGAACGTCCGCGTCGTCGTCAGCGTCGCGTCGAAGACGCAGCGTGCGCAGCGCATGCTAGCCGCGCTGACGTCGCGCGTCGGCGACGCGCGCGTTGTCGCCGTGACGACGATGAAGGAGAAGCAGACGGGAGCGCTGCTGTCGTCGCTGCTGAGCCGACGACGCATCGCCGCGCCGGCCGCCCACCGGGGGGAGCTGCAGTTGGCTGCGGCAAGCGTCAACACTCCGCTGTTCGCGCGCGTGCTTGTTCATTACTTTGATCGCTGGCAGGGGGCGCTGGCGAACAACGGGAACGGACTGCCGAAGTCGCTGCATGATCTGCTGGCGCTGATCTTTGAGAGGATAGAGGAGAGACAGGAAACCAAGGTAAGAGGGAAAGATTATTATATTTATTGTAAGGTATACGTAGGAGAGAAAGAGAGAGAGAGAGAGAGAGAGAGACAGGAAGCCAAGGTAAGAGAGGAAGAGTCTATATATTGTAAGGTATACGTAGAAGAGAAAGAGAGAGACAGGAAGCCAAGGTAAGAGGGAAAGAGTTTATATATTGTAAGGTATACGTAGAAGAGAAAGAGTGAGACAGGAAGCCATGGTAAGAGGGGAAGAGTCTATATATTGTAAGGTATACGTTGAAGGGAACGAGAGAGACAGGAAGCCAAGGAAAGAAGGTAAGAGTCTATATATTGTGTCAGGTATACGTAGAAGAGAAGAGCCAGGAAACCAAGGTAAGAGGGTCCAGAATGCAATATTAATTATTTATTATTATATTATATTATTTTTTATTATTATTATTTATTATTATATTATTTATTATTTATTATTTATTGAATGTAATATCGTCTGCTCACTCTCATTACTTCAGATTCTTTTTCGTTGCTCCCTTTCTCTCTCCATCTCCCTCTCTCTCTCTCTCTCTCTCTCTCTCTCTCTCTCTCTCTCTCTCTCTCTCTCTCNCTATAGAAGAAAGCGAGAGAAAGAGAGAGAGGAGAGATTGAATGACTACATGAAAATGAAGCTGTGTCACGAACCTCCAGCTAACATGATGCACATGGCACCTCTGTACATCGACTGCTTGAGCTTCGTGTCACTGGTGCACAGTCCCACTGCGATGATGACTGTGCTCACCAGCGCACTCACTGCACACAGGATGCTGAACGCTTGTATCGACTTCAACCATGCTGTAACATAAACATAGTTCATCCTAAGTCAATCTGCTTATTAGGTTCGTGGAGAGGTGGGAGTGGGATTGAGAGAGAGAGAGGAGAGAGAGAGAGAGAGAGAGAGAGAGAGAGAGAGAGAGAGAGAGAGAGAGAGAGAGA
>NW_014578846.1:0-4340 GCF_000485595.1 Priapulus caudatus
TATGGCGTTTGGACGTGTATTTCGGCTGAAGTGTTGTGAAAAGATTGGAGCGTTCTGGAATTTCTGTGCGGACGCTTTCTTACCTTCTCTATATCACTGTGTATTTGTGCATGCACAATGGCGTGCGCGCTATGTGTTGCAGCGGTGTATTGGACGGTGTTGAAGTGAAGTTATTAGGTCAAATCAAACATTATTACTGGTAGTGGTACTGGTCGGTCTAGTACTGACAAGTTGTATTTATTAACCATCATTTTATTATTGAAACGGTCCAAGTGCCTGTGAGTATCAGTATCACTATTAAAGTATTATTATGTGACTATAATCAGGAGTAAAATGGTTTTTTATTTACTCCTATCTTTATAGCACCAATAGTAGTAGTATGACTCGAGTAGCATTTACCAAAGTGTCTGAATGCATTTTAAATTTAACACAATGTTGATTCAAGTTTACCTGGTTTGCTTTTAGGTTGATGAATGGACGAGAAATTTGAGGAAGGAGGGCAGACAGCTAGATCGTCAGATACGTGGTATAAATAATACACACACTTGTAACATTTATTATTTAATTTGGCTAAAAAAATATAGGAATGCAGGGTTTCTTCTGGTGGGAAATTAGACAACGGAGGTAATGGCCGGTTTGGGGGAATAACGCGCATAATGAATTAAAAGGCGTGTTTGTGCGTCTCGAGGACCTAGCTGGGCGAGCTCCGCAGGAAATTTTGGAAAAAAATGGTGCAATTTGGTGCATTCTAAGCTATTCTGAATAACTCATTGTATCAAAAGCGTACAACGGTGAAATGCTGAAACCATGTTGCAGTATTAGTTGAATTAAGAAACTTTGCCTAAATTCTTGTAAACTGCGTGTTTACAATATGTACAGTTATGTACTATGTAGTGGCCTTGAGCCGGCCTCGACCCGAGTCCGAGTCATTGCACTCCGAGGCCAAGGCCGAGGCCGAGACCAAAGAAACCGGCCTCGAGACCTACAACACTGGTGAATGTGTGAGAATGGCTAGGGCATGCGGGAGGGAGTGCGGGAGTATGGGTCCAGATGCGTGAGTCTCCCGCGAAATGTATGAAACTTGGTAGGTCTGCTAGTTGCCCGATAGGACAACTTAAAAATTTCTAGTTGTGTAAAGGCCCCCGCACACGGTGCACATTAGGCGCTGAACGCACGCGCCGAATGCGCACGCAAACCAGCCCGCACACGGTGCACATTTGGCGCGCGCCAACGGCGCTGAGCTGAACCATAGATGTGTTCAAACACATCTATAGCTAAACGCACGCGGCGAATGCGCATGCAAACCAGCCCACACACGGTGCACATTCGGCGCTGAGCTAAACCATAGATATATATAAACACATCTATGGCTAAACGCACGCGCCGAATGCGCACGCAAACCAGCCCGCACACTGTGCACATTTGGCGCTGATCTAAATACGGGGAGGGGGGGCAAATGCACTGATTGTTACAGTCGCGTGGGCGTGCTTATTGCTGTATATGTAGGGGTGGGCACCGCTGGTATGAGGGAGAGACAGCAAAACTTTCCCGGAATCGAAGAAAAAGCTGCAATCGGGAATGACACACGAGTGTGCCGGCACGCAAAAAGAAACATTGCTGTGAATTTCATTACGATTTTCCATGTATATAGTCAGAAACACGTGGTGATCTATATATTTTTGGGTTGACACTATTTTGACAATGGCGGGTAAATACAGGAACATTTCCACAACAGCGTTGTTAAATTTGACAACGGCGGTGCGCCGTAGTGCCTCTTATGTAGAAGAAACCTGGAATGCTTCCTCACCTAAAGGACAAAAACGAGTAATATCCACATAAATGCTCATAAATTATGAACCATTAGATTACCAGCATATATATTCAACTGTTGAGTGTTCTTGTAGGTATCCAACGTGAAGAGCAAAAGGCTAAGCGTTCACTTAAAGAGGCAGCAAAGAAGGGAGATAAAGATGTATGTGTGATATTGGCAAAAGAGCTAGTAAGATCACGGAAAGCTGTGAACAGGATCTACGCATCAAAAGCTCAAATCAATTCAGTTGTAATGAGCATGAAAAGCCAACTAGGTATGTTGACAAGATACAAGCAAGGACATTTCAACTTGGCTTACTTGCTGTCACATGGTTGATACGCACAATCTTGCATTGTCTCAGTATTTTACATTTTTTAATATATAGAATTAGATAGCTTTACAGACATGTGTTTTAGATATTAAGAGTAATTTTATATAAGAATAATTTTTAGCCACAGTTTTGACAACAGTTACTGGTTTAGTAGCCTTTGTGAAGCTAAATAAAGTTGCTTTTGTCAGTCACCAGATGGCAGTAGATGACAATCTTGAGCAACTTCATTCAACTAGCTTAGTTGTCAAAATGGTTGCTAACGCTCATAGGGTCTATGTCCCCCAGGGTACTGCCGGAACATACCCTGGGTACGGTCCAGTATACCGGAACGTACCCTGGTAACTATCTGATATGGTTAGGGTAAGGGTTAGGGAGTAGGCATAGGCGACTCCCTAGACTCGTTAGTGGAGTAGGCGAGGTACGGTCCGGCATATTAGATGGTACCAGGGTAGGTTCCGGCAGTACCCTGGGGGACATAGACCCTCTCAGCGTTGCTAACATGTCAATATACTTGGATTTATCATTAAATAACAACACTTTTAATATTATCATGAAATTTATTATCTTATTCCAATAGTTCTTAGTTGTGTTTACATAAAATTTAATGGTCATAATGTGGATACCGGCATTTTGTCTGGTTAGCTAGTTTTTTGTACAAGTTTATTATTTATTTCAGCCATTATTAAAATTAGCGGCACCATAGAGAAAAGCACGGAAGTGATGAATTCCATGCAAGCATTGGTAAAGCTTCCAGAGATTAATGCTACCATGCAAGCTATGTCCAAGGAGATGATGAAGGTAACAAAGTCAGCCAGCTCATTTTGAGCTCACCTTGACATCGTCAAGATGAGCTATTGCCATGGTGCGTTGTCCGTCATACCTCCATCCGTCTGTCCTTCAACATTTGGCTACGGTCAACGATAACTTGAGACCCGTTTGACCAACGTTTCAAATTGCATACAGTTGTTACTCCTATGGGAGAGATGTGAACGTCCTATTTTGGGGCATGCCAGTACGAGATGTCTGATCTAAACTTCATTTATGGCTTCATAAGTTCATAGAACAATTATTATAAATGTATAATAATAAACAGTTATTAATTATATTTAGAAGTATATGCACAATCACTGTAGTGTACTTGATGTACTACCATTCCCAGACTAGAACTGTAAAGTGTAAATGAAACAAGTTGGCTATCATCAGTATTAGCACAGGCAGTTTGACCGTTTCAATAATAAAATGATGGTTAATAAATACAACTTGTCAGTACTGCACGAAGGGTCGTTGTCGTAACAGGTACTACAGGTGATATGTACTCGAGGTAGTTTTAGGTTGTTTAGTATTAAACTATTATGTTTATATTTTTATATGAGGTATGTTTAGGGTTAGGGTTAGAGTTAGTGTTAGGGTTAGGGTACACTTCTGTAGTGCAAGTTTGGTACACTTTGTGTATACATATATGTACCTCGGGTACATATCTGTAGTACCTGTTACGACAACGACCCCTTGAGCGTCAGTACTAGACCTACCAGTACCAGTAATAATGTTTGATTGACCTAATAACTTCACTTCAACACCGTCCAATACACCGCTGCAACACATAGCGCGCACGTCATTGTGCATGCACAAATACACAGTGATATAGAGAAGGTAAGAAAGCGTCCACACAGAAATTCCAGAATGCTCCAATCATTTCACAACACTAGAGACGAAATACACGTGCAACGGCCATGATATTGGCATCTGTGTGTAGCTGAATGGTCACTTGTTCGAAATATACGTCTTGCAACTTGGTACCACATAATTTACCCAGAATTATATGAGAAATCCTGCTCGAATTTGCTGCAAATTTCCCATGAAGCCAATTCGTAAATGGGATAAGTACATGAGCAATGGCGGCGCATTGCATTCTGGGAGCAGAATTGCAGCAGAATTGCTCCCAGAATGCAATGCGCCGCCATTGCTCATGTACCGGTACTTATCCCATTTACGAATCGGCTTCATGGGAAATTTGGGGCAAATTCGAGCAGGATTTCTCATATAATTCTGGGTAAAGTATGTGGTACCAAGTTGCAAGACGTATATTTCGAACAAGTGACCATTCAGCTACACACAGATGCCAATATCATGGCCGTTGGACGTGTATTTCGTCTCTAGTGTTGTGAAATGATTGGAGCGTTCTGGAATTTCTGTGCGAAC
>NW_014578846.1:6384-11178 GCF_000485595.1 Priapulus caudatus
CTACCTACCTAATCATACCTACGTGTAATATTGTGTTTTAGATTCTTCGTTACAGTAATTTGACTGGAATATTTGATTGCTTTTATTTGCGCGATAATCGAAAACCAAAATGGCGATCATTTAGGCGTAGCGCCATCTCTCGCCCAGATTTCAGACTTTCAGATCTGAAACATTTGTTTTTGCATCAAAACTAACCCTGAAACAAAACAATGAAATGTTTATTAGTATTAAACAGGGAATAGGGACATTTGATCACATTTCGGTCTGTCATAAATGAAACACTTACCAAATTTTAAATATCATCTCCCTCTTCTATCACACCCAAGGTGAGCTATAGTGTTATTGACACTTTCATTTGTTATTGCTTTTGGAAGGAGTTTTGTGTAGTGAATCTGTGTTGCGGTGTGTAATTATTTATTAATTATTTTTTTTATTAATTATTGTAATTTGAGCAGAGTTCAAACATGTGCGGTTGCGTGTGCAAAGTATAGTCTCTGTTAAGAGACTGCGTGGCCAATGTGGTTAGCTGGCAGGCGGGTGGATGTGTTTGTGCCGACCACTGGCTCACATGGATGCATTTGCTATATGGTGACTTGTTCACTCCTCCAGTTGTAGCAGTTGTTATCTACCAGTTACTGTTACGCAGGCTGGCATCATTGAAGAGATGTTGGAGGACACAATGGAATCACTCGATGACCAGGAGGAACTGGAGGAGGAGGCACAGGAGGAGGTTGACAAGATTCTGTTCGAGCTGACTGCAGGTAGTACAATGCACCGTATATTATAATAATTAATATCACTTAACCGTGTTACCGTTAACGATGATGACAGAAGACTCTGTGACATTGATTAATCATAGAGACTAGCATGCATAATTCCATACAAATATAATATTTAGAGCTGCTCTCCTTTTCCGTCATAACAAAATTAATCTTTCAATGTGATTTTAGGTGCACTGGGTAATGCACCAGCTAAAGTCACAGATTCGTTACCTGTACTGGAACCACAGGCTGCTGCTGCTGAGGCAGAAGGGGAGGATGATGTGGAGGACATGAAAGCAAGGCTGGAGGCATTGAGAAGCTAGTCTGTATTTTGCATGCAACAGTTTAAAACTGTAAATATAAACAATTTTAGTGCAGCTATCATTCACATTCATCTCTACTACAGCTGTTACTAATGTACAGGGAAACCCAATATAATATTGTTTGGGCACAGATTGCAGGTAGTCAGCTTTATGCCCAACAATGAATAGTAGGGTCTGCCCTGGGTAAACCTTTATAACATTACAGTAGTTCCAACCAGCAGTAACAATGTATTTAACCAATTATGTATCATAAGTTGAGGTTGTGATATTGCATTAGGGCAAGTAGATTAACCAACTCGAGCTGAAATGTTACAGCAGACATATCACACGTATATTTTGCAAAACAGATTGATGACCACTTAAGAAGTGTTTGGGCAAGTTTATAAGTTGGCAGCTGTGGAATGGCTTTAATTTTTACATCGAGTTTGTACTACTTTTTCACTTTCCGTATTCATAGTAACATTTGCATCCTGCCTGATAATAGGCTGACTAAGCATCAGTAGGTAGTGGTGATGCGAGTGGTGAATGAAAGGTTGGTAGAAACGATGACAGTTACTTTCCAACTTGGTGAGTCGCACAGTTCTATTAAGGTACCGATAATGCTATTGGGACATTCTATAGTACATAGGTGAGGTTGATTGCAAAGAAATGTGCATGCCTTTTAATGCATTTATAAATGCATGAAGTTCTACATCAGACAAAAAATTACTACACTTTCATTACATAGCTTTAAGGGATGCCTAAAATCGTATGTATATATATTTGTTTAAGAGATTTATATGATCTAATGGTAAAGCTGTGGATTTTAGCAGCAGAGAAATGGATGCTTGAAATTGCAAATAATTAGTAGTTCTAATATTTGCATTTTGTATAGTAAACTTGTACAGAAATGTTTCTGTTTCATTATAGATTTTGCCCAAAACATTTTGTTTGAAATATTTGAGTGGATTATCTAAGAACAAATCTATAGTTTGAAATATGGAGCCTGCATTATATATTTACCATGAATTTTGTTTTAATTATTCTAAAAACGAGTTTTTAATATAATGAATAATTACTTTTTTTAATCATACTCATGTTTGGTGTGTGCCATAGTGTGCACAGTGTTTAATCATGGTGGTTTTACACGATGATTCCATTGCGTAAACAAAATTACCATATTACCATATACAGTTCGTAGGTGATTTTCTTGCACAATTCTTTAATGCAATATCAAAGTATACTATGAAGGTCAAGAAAAGCTGAAGAGCTAGCATATTTTTGCTAACATGAACTTCACTAGTTAGCTACTCTGTCAAGCTATGCACCTGCACGTGGCTATGTGGTATGCAGGATGAAAGAAAAGGGGGGAAAATGTAAAACGTGTTAAAAATTGTATTTGCGGTTATACTGACTGATAAAGAAAAACCGAATGAGTTATTCAAGGTATTTATTTTTCTAACCTTTCTCTTGATTCATGATACATATTATATAGAAAACAATGGCTAATCACTATAACAACACATAACAAATACAGCAAATGTCCAGAAAACTAACACTGATTCATGAGATTTGCATATCTATTGTGTTCCCATGTTTAAATAGCAATCCATGGGGTAGTTTTAAAACACATAAACAGAGTAATTTCATCAATAAGTAGGATTTGTGTATAACAAACGGTATCACGTTATAATATGTAGAGCTACCCATTGCAGCGATGGTATATCCCCATGACGTACCAATTACAACTTTGATATTGCTTCGAAAATGGTTGTCTCTTAATTAATAGATGCCACCATCAATACATTGTCACTGGTGAGCTTAGATCTAGATGACAGACACATTTTTAGCTCCCCTTGACATCGTCAAGATGAGCTATTGCCATGGGGTGTCGTCCGTCCGTCCGTCAACATTTGGCTACGGTCAATGATAACTCAAGAACCGTTTGACCCACATGTTTCAAATTGCATATAGTTGTTACTCCTATGGGACAGGTTTGAACGTCCTATTTTTGAGCACATGAGTTGACCTACTTTCGAGCCACGCTCTCTTTTTGACAAAAATGGAAATGGCCACAAGTCAGTTCAGGTTCAATGGGTTTTGCTCATTTCCGGTATGTGAATAAATGAGGACTGGCCCCAAAACATATCACATAGGTTTTGAATTTTTTATTATTATTATGCAAATTGGGTAGATTTTGGCAATTTCACTATGCATTTCAGTGTCTGCGTACAGTCAACGATAACTCAAGAGCCGTTTGACCCACATGTTTCAAATTGAATACAGTTGTTACTCCTATGGGAGATATTTGAACTTCCTATTTTGGAGCACGCCAGTCGACCTACTTTTGAGCCACGCTCACTTTTTGGCAAAAATGAAAATGGCCATCTAAATTCATTCGATTTTGTTAAATTTTGGTATGTGAATGTGTAAGGCTAGCCCTAAAACAGTTGTTACTCCTATGGGAGAGATGACAACGTCCTATTACGTTTATTTCATCTAACTGGTCAACAACTCTACAATCATACCTAATACCATACGTGTAATATTGTGTTTCAGATTCTTCAGTACAGTAATTTGACTCGAATATTTTATTGTTTAGCTCATCTGACGTAGTCAGGTACAGCTTGTAGAATCGCATGATTGTCCGTCCGGCCGTCCGTGCGTTCGTGCGTCCGTCCGTCAACAGTTGGGCACAAATCTTAACCGCTCGACGTACGGTCACGATATTCGTGACGTGGGGGGGATAATCCGAAAGCGTCAACCGTTTTAGACCGGCAAGATACCAAGTCTGTTTCTGACTACACTCATCCTCTGACTATGATCCTTAAGAGCACACATACAGGCACACAAAAACAAGAAACAAGTACCGCAGCTATGATGAATATGATTGTAATACTAATGATCAGTACACCCGATAATTAATTTTATACATCAACTAACAATACGTATATTAATTATTTATATTACATTATTTTTGAAATTTAGTGTTAAATCTAAATAACGTTCGTTACTTATCTGACCTCAACGTCAGGGTGTCGTTATATCTGTAAGTTAATTGTGTAGGGTCATATACTTAATAGTGATAGAATTAAAGTAACTATATTAATATTCAAAAGCTAATAGGTTATTTAATCTAGGTGGACCCTCTCACCATAGCATAGCAAGCCAACTACTAAACGCACGGCAAGAACGCACGGCACTGCAACTAGCACCGGAGCCGGCACGCCGCGCCAACACGCCGGAATACACGTACACACAAAGACATTGCGGCTGCGGTGTATAAACAGCCATCACTGCCGCGCACAGTTGTGAGAGCGAAATTAAGACAAATTCCAACGAGATACGGCTGCAGTTGTATGTGTGTGTATGTGTGTGCGTGTGTGCGTGTGTGCGTGTGAGTGTGTGCGTGTGCGTGTGTGTGTGTGTGTGTGTGTGTATGTATGTATGCGTGTGTGTGCGTGTGCGTGTGTGTGTATGTATGTATGCGTGTGTGTGCGTGTGCATGTGCGTGTATGTGTGTGTGTAAATTGGTATGTGTGTGCGTGGGTGCGCGCATGCCCGTGTGTGTGTGAATGCGGTGTGTGCGTGCGTGCGCGCGCGTGTGTGCAAATATTTGACAACGGGAGTGTAACCCTGCCGCCGCCGGTCCACTGACTTTCAAGAACATATACTTCAAAACTACTCAATGCATTTTGCTTTTTTTTTAAATTTGACTTATTAATAATGGC
>NW_014578846.1:12048-23024 GCF_000485595.1 Priapulus caudatus
GAAAGTTGAGGATGTTCGAAGCTGGGGGTTCAAAGGCTCAAAGCGTTCAAGATGCGGTGGCCTGTATAAAGAACGGGCGAACATTCCCGCTTAACTTAAGTATAGCGGGAAATGGCAGAATTGCGCGCGCGAGCACAAATCTAAACGGGCTCGACCTAGGCTTCGTGATAGTCGGTTGTGTATAGCATCATGGTAGGAAAAGCATCACTGCTCTGAAATGGGAGGTAGGTCACAGGTCAAAGTGTCAATGGACACAAGGCAGATTTTTAGACATTTTTCGAGAGAATAGTCTGACGCGACGTAGCGTTGAAAAACTTTTTTGCTCTTCAGCGGTGACCTAGCCATTTTTATGGCGTGTGTGTTGAAAGGACCGTAAATGTACTTTCCGCCTGACATGCGAGAGTAATGTCGGTCACCTTTGACCTCAAGATGAGGCGTTAAACATGGATTTGTTTACTGTTAGAAAGAATTTGACTGCCGGGTTTGCTAGCGTAGAATCTATAAATGCCTGGATGTATGAGGCATACACTGTCACAGTGAATTTCAAAAGATTACAATTTTGGTTTGGCAAGAAGAGTTTATACTCCCTAAATCGCTATAATTTCTATGGCTTTCTTTTACTGTCAGCTGGGTGTTTACATGCTACTTTATGCCACTGCCAGTGCATGTGTGGTGATAGTTACTGGTGGTAGTTTTTGCCTGTGTTAATTAGCTTACAGGTGGCAGCTCTCTTATTTCAGCCTTGTAGGCTTGCCGTTAGTGTAATGGTAATGAGTGCCTTAGCCTATTCTGTCTTCGCAAATAGTTGTTGCTACTACGTACGATCGGGAGCTTCCATCTTTAAATCTTAAGACCCCTAAACGTTTACACGACCATCTCGTGGGCCGCAACTTTCATAACGATTACCATATGAACATTCTTTCGAGAGGTTCCTGATACACTCCCTTGTGCCCTTCACTGTCTTCAGGCACGTATAGTGACACATTTGGCGACTAACAGGGTTTACTTAGAATCCACACTCCACCACAGGTCACCGCAGTAGACGTGAGTCGATGAGCGCTTCGCATCCTGCAGGGGAGCCCGGGTTCGAGGCTGATGATTTCGCTTGTTTTTATTTGCCCGCACTAAAGTGTCTAGAACTGTTCCGTGGGACTAGCAATCCATAAGAATATTCGTATTCTGGTAGTCGTCGTTTCACGCCGTACTGCCACCATCTCTCTGATTCAAGACTTTTACGACTTTCAGATCTGAAATACATTTATTTTTCCGACCAAAACCATGCATATATATCATTATCTCAATGAGATATATAATGGGAGATATGCTTATATAATCATTAATGCGAGTTCTCCCATATATACTCTCGCTTGCCTTTATATAATCCCACTCCTCATTCTATCACACCAATCGGTGAGCTACGTGTGTCATTGATACTTGTCATTTAAATGAAGAGATATTAAGGATAAGGCATATCATTAAAATGTCAAGAATTTCTGATGACCCACATAGAAAATGCATACATATAGATAAAGTATAGAATCCTTATTTAGACAAATTACTGTCTAACAATGGACATATCTGGCTGAAGTTTTCAAGAAAACTTGTCTCTCAGTAGTTGATGGGATGACTTTAGATCACAGTCGATGGGGAGCTAGTGTCCGCTAATGCCGTCTAGTGTGTCTGCCAAAGTTTTGACATTTGCTGTAGAGTCAATCTCGCCAATAGTACACCATCATCAACATATTTTGGCTATAGACAGTATGTATCAGTAACTTCACTTCGTATAATTTTCCTCTATTGGGTGAAGGCTAGTCTCGTTGCCATGGCTAACTTCATTCCTGGAAAGGGCAGAATCGACCAGTGGTATTTTGGCACAGTCACGTCGTCCCCATTCTCTTGCAATGTGATGTGACTACGTCACTGTGAGATTTGTTCTACTCCTCGCCAGCTTTGGGCATTTGACGTGTAACGTTGCCATGCACCTGCCTTCTACTTCCCTGCCATATCACTCCGGATTTATGATCCTTTCTTCATATTTCCGTGCTGCTTTTGCATCACCGCATTACAGGCATTTTAACCCTATAATCGTCCACGTATCTATGTAAACTGACAGGAGATAAGAGACGAATTTTTACTCTAATGTTGTAGAATAACTCACTCAGCGTGTTCAGAAAAATTATGAGGATTTGAAACGGAAATTTGCTAGCCGTGTACCTGAAGCGGAAATCACCATACGTGGCTGTTTAAATCTTACAATCACTCTTACTTAGCTAGCATTATAATAAACTTGTCAACTCACTCAAATTAGCTCGTACAGACAACATTTCAGCAATTTTTTCACGAGCCACTAGCAGCATGAGGATGACTTACACGGGGAAGACCCAATAGTTTATCTCAAGTTAAACTAGAAGCGGCAGTTGTCGACCAACTTACATGTTATCCCGCCGCGATGTAGTCTGGAATGAAATATCTCCCGTAAGGACGTACAATGTAAGGATAAAGTGAAATAAGTCACAAAGACAAATGGTTTGTTACACAACTCATCTGTTCAGATGTGCAAGTATTCAAATTTGGTTACCTATGGCGGCTGAAGAGGAAACGTGTGAACTAAGTCCACGCGTTTCAGGTTAAAACTAGGTCATGGTAAAAACACAACTATAAAAAGAATTTTAGTGTATAAATTACTGTGCTACACGGAAACAGTAGATATGGCAATGTATGGCCAAATGTATAGTTAATTTTATTTAGCCCACAACGAGAAACAGGGATAATAAATCTGTTGAGTGTGTTACTAACATACAAAGGTTTACCTTTGTGGAATCTCCAAGATATACAGGGTCATTGCGTCACTGTATGTATGTGGGCAGTTTTGCTGTACGCGACAACATCCTTCTCCGCAAGATGTTGTTAAGTAGTGACCAACGTATTGCTCGCACTAAGTTCAATTAGGGGCGAATTATAGCAGCAGATAAGCGGAAATTGTGAATCAAGGTCAAAGCCAAATATAAAGTCGCATGGACCTGGTTTTTGGCTACGTGACACACCTGTCTCCCCTAAAGAATGTGTAATTACTAAGCTATACCAAGTTTGGTCGCGGCTAGGTCAATAAGGGTCTGAGTACTAGGAGCCGTGGAGGAAAGGTATCTGCAGCCGGCGTCGGCTGGCACAGACATGAAACCATAGTATCTCACACCCTCATCGTCGCGGGGGATACAACTAACATTAAGTCACCTGGCAGCTGTTGGCGGACACTTCTACAGACGATTTTTACAGTTTACTCTTGAAGTGTTCCTTTTATAATATAGGTATTATGATATTATATAATATAATAATAGCCTATAGGTATGATAATATTCCTAATCGCTTGCTCCTCTTCGCATGCATATGTACATGTGCAGTGAAAGCTGCAATAAGTAAATACGGTAACGTGGGCTGCGCATATATTATATATCTTAATATATAATTTAGTTCGTAATATGTTCAATTTACTGGATATGGTATGATATGTTATACTTTCCTGTAATTAAGGACGGCCAAATCCTGTATAGTACCAGAATGATATTTTCAAAAATAAAAATGGTTAAACCGCCTTCCTCAAATCATACCCTAATCAAACCCGTCTGGAGGACGGGTAATAGCTAGTAATATATAGTTTGGTTTGTGTGAGTGTGTCACATTCAATGACGTACATGCATAATATCCAGAAACTCCTCGCTGCACCCATTAGAAGAAATTTGTTGAGTTATTGTACCTTTCCCCTTACATATATTGCAACCAATAAGAAGGGACTTATGTGCGCTCCATGAGTAACTATTTCCCACTACAGGTAAATGAAATACCTGCCAGCACAATGAGCACACGATAAACTAGACAGAGGGCACTCACGGAGGGTGCATACCTCCGCCAGCATGTAACATGTATGTGTTACGAGCTGGCTCGCCGCTCGCTGCTGGCTGCTGCTGACTGACTAGCCTGCTGCTGACTCGACACGCTAATATCGATCGCGCGAACACACACACACGCTAACACACGAACACACTAACGCACGAGAGTGATCACAACCTCCTCCAACTCCGTTGGGCGGAGGTAATTATATCATGCCTTTCATCAGGTGTCATGCAAATTGCAATCTGACAGCCAGTTTTAGCAGCAAATTTAGCCAAAAGTAAATATTTTGTCCCCCTCCTGCAGGTTAATGAGATCAGGCTGCATTCACCTTTATGCGTCCCTATATATGAACACCGACTAATGCATTTGCCATGTAGTTAACCTAATTAATATATAATCCAATTATATAATCTTGCCGCATTATATGTGACCATGGTAGCCATTATCACTATAAAGAAAGGGAGTTGTGTGAGTTGTGGAATCGTGACAGCAATACAGCCTGAATGCAGCCACTGGAATCATAGCAGTTGTACATGATTGGTATAGTACCTCTATGAGTAGTGCCTCTGCCTCTTGAATTAGTTCTTGCTCACTCAGCAAATACTGTACTGTCCTCTGTAGGCTGCCACTGGTCGCAGGCAAACACCTAAAGCATATAAGGAACATCCTTATATGTGTGCATGTATAATGACCGTGCTTCAAACTTTCAGTAATGGTGTAAATCAACCATTGATATTTAATAATAATAATAATAATAGCATAGCTACAACCAGGTTCTCATCACAACTAATTTTGGCAATGGTCAACGACTTTGTATTGACACACATTCAAACTGCATCCTATCTAACTGTCTATAAACAGTCGGTCTAAATGCCGAGCATACGGCAAACATACTTGTTGTAATTTGATTGAAAAGAATTACTTTATTATACACCAAGGATCAGGGATACTTCAGAGGATAGGGAAGTGATTTATTACAATGTATTACATATATACGACAGAAAGCCATGGGATGTGATAAAGCTATCAACTATCTTCTAGTGTCTATTAACTATGGCCTTCATCTCATTCTAAGAACGTTCAAATATGCTAACAATATCACCAGCTACCACTTACCTGTCACTAGAAAAGTCATTGCTATTAGCCTATTATCACTTGAGCAATTAACAAATCTACGACCAAGAGGTTGAACAGATGGCACAGCGACAACACAAGATCGTTTCCTTTGCTCTTTCAGCGGTGACTCTCGCGATTGGGTCATCCATGCAGGTAGCCTAGCTTCGCTTTTTCCCACTACACTGCCATCAGCTGCGCTTGCCGTCCTGCTGACGGGAAGCATATCTTCATGTTATCGCTACAGGAGCCGAGTGTTCTGCACAACACCTGTAAAAGTAGTAGGCGCATAGCTTTGCACTGTAAATAAGTGTGATCCCTGTTAAAGCTAGAAGATATGTACGACATCAATGCAAATAAAAAAATTTCAACGTAAGTTTTGTAGGTAAAAAGTAACTATACTATCAGCACGAAGATTCATACAGTCAAAAAAAGGTTAGTAATATAAAGTTTGGGCTGTTTGACCGTGTCCTAGAAAAAATAGCATGTGTTTAGAAGTTTTTCATACAGAAATGGTAAATTATACAGTACATGTAGTACAAGGATTAAAGATAAACAGAACCATTAACAATAATTTTGATACTATTTATTTTATACATAAGCAAACATATTACTTACAAAACTTGTACCAACTGCTAACATGCAGCATGCTGCTATCTCAATCAATAAAAAGCATATATGCTAGGAATATAGTAGATGAATTGTGCTTTAACAGTTTTCTGTTCATAGAAAATGGTTTTCCAAAATATGTATGCCACACATTTTCCTACAGAGTATATTTTCAATTTTTATTTTGCTCGCAGCTGATTACTTGTATTAGAAATTGCTGACCGATGATCACCATCTGTGATTTGCCTCTCTGCAGACACATATTTGCACATGAAAATAGCCTTGAATACTTTACTAAACGCTGGTATCTTCCACGCGTAAATCAGAGGATTCGAGAGCAGGTTGACGAGGGGAAGACAGTAGAGTGTGTAACGAACGATGCCGACTCTATCCGCATAGTTGTCAGTGATCTCCAGCAGCGTCAGTACGTAGAAAGGACTCCAGCAGACTACGAACGAGACGACGACGACGAGAAACACCTTCGTCAGCTTGAGGTGCTTGGTGAGTGCGCTGCCGCCGGCAACCGTCGGCTCCACCTTCCAGTGTCCGTAAGCAATGACGGCGAGCCGCGAGTAGACGGCGAACATGATGACCATGTCGGCGGAGATGTGCGCGGTGCCGAAGTAGATGGCGCCCTTGCCGACGACGAGCTCGTACGAGCAGCCGCTCTCCGGGAACCAGCGCTCGCCGACGAGCACGGCGTTGCTGAGCGCGAGTCCCCACAGCCACGTAAACACCAGCAGCACCTTGATGCGCGCGACCGTCACCATCTGGTAGTAGTGCATCGGCCGGGTGACGGCCAGGTAGCGGTCCACGGTGATCAGCAGCAGGTTCGTGTAGGAGATCTTGCCGAAGAAGTTCATCACGAACAGTATGAAGATGCAGCACGGCTTCGGCATGTCGCCGAGGATAGCCGGAGCGAGGTAGAACGGGTACATGCCGAGACCGATGTCGGAGACAGCCATGTTCACCGCTAGATAGTGTGGAGCTTCTCGTAGATCGGTCCTCTTAAAAGCAACAATGGTTGCTACGTTCGTCACAGCTACTCCGACAGCCAAGATGCACATTATAGGAACCATGATGCTAGCGACCATATGGTCCACACGCTGGCGTGAAATGACATTGTCTGTTATATTACTAGTATTTGAAAAATAATCCATGGTCACTGAATTATTGAGTATGCTGCATGTATATACTACAGCCAATGTTTATGAGATAGCACAGTAGAACTGACCACTCCGAAGTCTTTTACTGTGCATATAATAACAGAATACCGCACCTATACCTCCTATACCTGCGGTCATATAGTCTCAGTGCGAGTTGCTGCTGGGGGCATTAGGCTCGTGGCTATAATATGAGCAAGCTTGCACGTGACGTCAGGAGGGAGCACAGCGCAGCCCATACACCTACACATGCACACACAGAGACATGTTTCCCCGAGAAAGTTGATGCTAGGGGCGTAATCGACTTGTAAATGATCATGTAGAGCTAAGCTGGTATAATATGCTCAGCAAATATTTATAGTAACCTAACCAACAGAAATCCAAAGCCAATAAACACAGGTGGAGGTTTATCCAAACGATCGATTATGTTGTTCTCATATACAGGTGCCAAATACAGGTAGTGTGGCTCAGATGGGTTTAACAGTACGTGGGCGTTCTGTAATGGTAAAGTGCAGGGTGCGAAATTAACGGGACTCCGGAGTCAAATACTCTCTGATTTACTGTCGGACTCCCTGATTTGACATATGCAGGAGTCCGTGTGACTCCCTGAAAATTCTGCCGTACTAACTAGATCGTTCGGAGCACGGCCTCACAGAATTACCATATTTTTTCAGGTAATGCCCAAAGAAAATTTGGCAGACGTGCAACTGAGGTAAATGGATGAGTGCTTACCTATTCTGTCTTGCAAATAGTTGTTGCTACTACGTACGATGGGAGCTTCCATCTTTAATCTTAAGACACCTAAACGTACACGCCATCTCGTGGCAACTTTCATAACGATACCAATGAACATTCCTTCGAGAAGGTTCCTGATACCATCCCTGTGCCTTCCACTGTTTCGGCACGTATGTGAACACATTTGGGACTAACAGGGTTTACTAGAATCCCACCACTCCACCACAGAGTCACCGCAGTAGACGTGAGATGAGCGCTGTCGCTCCGCGGCACTTGTTTTATTTGCGCAATATTTGACAACCAAAATTTTGATCATTTAGGCGTAGCACCATCTCTCGTCAAGATTTTAGACTTTCAGATCTGAAACATTTATTTTCGACCAAAACATGCATATATATCATTATCAAGAGTATATAATGGGAGATATGCTATATAATCATTAATGGGAGTTCTCCCATATATACTCTTGCTTTATATATCCCCACTCCCTCTTCTATCACACCCAAGGTGAGCTACGGTGTCATTGATACTTTCATTTATATGAAAGAGATTTAAGTAAGACATATATAAATGTCAATTTACTGATGAACCCACATAGAAAATGCATACATCAGATAAATATAGAATTCCTATTAGAAAATACTGTCTAAAAATGACATATCTGGCTGAGTTTTCAAAGAAGACTTTTCAGTAGTTGATGGGATGACTTTAATCACAGTCGATGGGGAGCTAGTGTCGTAATCCGTCTGTGTGTCTGCTAAAGTTTGACATTTGCGAGAGTCATTCGCAAAGTACACATCATCAACATATTTGTATAACAGTATGTATCAGTAACTTCACTCGTATCAATTTCCTCTATTGGTGAGGTGCTGGTTGCCATGGTAACTTCATTCCTGGGAAGGGCAGAATCGACCAGTGGGTATTTGCACAGTCCACTCGTCTCCCCATTCTTGCAATGTGTGTGACAGTCACTGTGAGATTGTTCTACTCCTGCCAGCTTTGCATTGACGTGTAACGATGCCTGCACCTGCCTTCTACTTCCCTGCCTATCACTGGATTTATGATCCGTTTCTTCATTTCCTGCTGGCTTTGCATCACCGCATACAGGCATTTTACCCTAAAATCGTCACGTATCTATGTAAACTGAACAGAGATAAGAGACGAATTTTTACTCTAATGTTGTAGAAATAACTCACTCACCTGGTTCAAAATTAGAATGAAAGGAAAATTTCTACGTTGCTACTGAAGGGAATCACCATACGTGGCTGTTTAAATCTTACAATCACTCTTACTTCTGCTATAATAAACTTGTCAACTCACTCAAATTAGCTCGTACAGACAACATTTCAGCAATTTTTCACGAGCCACTACAGCCACTTGAGAGACTTACACGGGGGAAGCCCAATAGTTATTCCAAGTTAAACTAGAAACGGCAGTTGTCACCAACTACATGTATCCCCCGCGATGTAGTCTGAATGAAATATCTCCGTAAGGACGTACAATGTAGGTAAAGTGAAATAAGTCACAAAGACAAATGTTTGTTACACAACTCATCTGCTTCAGATGTGCAAGTATGTCAAATTTGGTTACCCTATGGGGCTGAAGAGGAAAACGAACTAAGTCCACGGTCAAGGTTAAACTAGGTCAGTGGTAAAAACACACTATAAAAAGAATTTTAGTGTATAATACTGTGCTACACGGAAACAGTACATAATGGCAATGTATGCAAAGTATAGTAATTATATTAGCACACAGAGAAACAGGGATAATAAAGCTGTTGAGGTGTTACAACATACAAGGTTTACTTCTGAATCTCAAGATATACAGGGTCATGGTCACTGTAGTATGTGGAGTTTTGGTACGCGACACATCTTCTCCGCAAGATGTGTAAGTATACCAAGTTTGCTCGCACTAAGTCAATTAGGGGCCGAATTATAGAGCAGAAGGGAAATATGATCAAGGTCAAAGTCAAATAAAAGTCGCAGCGACCTGGTTTTGGTACGTGACACACCTTCTCCCCAAGATGTGTAAGTACTAAGTATACCAAGTTTGGTCGCGCTAGGTCAATTAAGGGTCGAGTTATAGAGCGGAAGGGAAAGTGTCTGCAGCGGCGGCGGCTGGACAGACATGAAACCATAGTATCCCCACCCTCATCGTTGCGGGGGATACAATAACATAGTCACACTGGTGTTGGCGGACACTTCTACAGACACTTTTTACGTTTCTCTTGAATGTTCCTTGTTATAATATGCAGACACAACGGCTTCGGCATGTCGCGAGGATAGCCGAAGCCGAGGTAAACGGGTTAACATGGCCGGAGACCGATGTCGAGACAGCGATGTTCACCGCTAGGATAGTGGTGGAGCTTCTCGATCAGATCGGTCCTCTTAAAAGCAACAATGAGTTCTACGTTGCGTCAGCAGCTACTCGCACAGCGCAAGATGCCGAGTTATAGGACCATCGATGCTAGCGACTCATGATGGTCACACGGCTGGCCGTGAAATGATCATTTGTCTGTTAATGACTAGTATTTGAAAAAACTAATCCATGGTCACTGAATTATTTGATATGGCTGCATGTCATATACTGACAGCATACCTGTTTATCGAGATAGGCACGTAGGACGAACTGACCACTCCGAGTCTTTACTGTGGCATATAATAACAGAAATACCGCACCTATACCTCCTATTACCTGCGTCAGCAATAGTCTCAGTGCGAGTTGCTGCTGGGCAAGTTAGGCTCGTGGCTAAATATGTAGCAAGCTTGCCGTGACGTCAGAGGGCGCACAGCGCAGCCCATACACCACACATGCACACACAGCAGACAGTTTCCGCGAGAAAGTTTTGATGCTAGGGCGTAATCGACTTGTAAAATGAGTCATGTAAGCTAAGCTGGTATAGATATTGCTCCAGACAATATTTATAGTAACCTCAACCACAGAAATCCAAAGCAATAACACAGTGTGGAGGTTTATCCAAACGATCGATTATGTTCGTCTATTATACAGGTCCAATAACAGGTAGTGTGCTCAAGATGGTAACAGTTCGTGGGCCGTTCTGGTAAATGGTAAAGTGCCAGGTCGCCGAAATTAACGGCACGTCCGGATCAAATACTCTCTTATTTACTGTCGGACTCCCTGATTCGACCATAGTGCAGGAGTCCGTTGATGCCCTAAAATTCTGCGCCGTACTAACTAGATCGTTCGGAGCACGGCCCTACAGAATTACCGATATTTTTTCAGGCGTACATGCCCAAAGAAATTTGGCGAGGACGTGCAACGTGCATGAATCTTAAGCTTTTGTCTACACGACGAACCTAACTCGAGTAAGCCGTTAACTCGAGTTATCGATTATGTAGCGTCTACACGACAACACCGATAGCGATTATTACGATTTATTATGCGTGCGTGCATGCGTGATGGTGTATGTAAACGTGCGCCCAGTGCGTGTGTTGTGGTGCACGTTGT
>NW_014578846.1:27153-36328 GCF_000485595.1 Priapulus caudatus
TTATAATATAGGTATTATGATATTATATAATATAATAATAGCCTATAGGTATGATAATATTCCTAATCGCTTGCTCCTCTTCGCATGCATATGTACATGTGCAGTGAAAGCTGCAATAAGTAAATACGGTAACGTGGGCTGCGCATATATTATATATCTTAATATATAATTTAGTTCGTAATATGTTCAATTTACTGGATATGGTATGATATGTTATACTTTCCTGTAATTAAGGACGGCCAAATCCTGTATAGCGTGTGTGTGCGTGCGTGTGCACGTATACGTGCGTGCGTGGGTGCGTGCGTGTGTGCGTGTGCACGTATACGTGCGTGCGTGTGTGCGTGTGCACGTATACGTGCGTGCGTGTGTGCGTGTGCACGTATACGTGCGTGCGTGTGTGCGTGTGCACGTATACCGATACGTGCGTGCGTATGTGCGTGCGTGCGTGAGTGCGCACGTACACGTGCGTGCATGCATGAGTGCGTGCGTGTGCACGTACATGTGCGTGCGTGCATGTGCACGTACACGTGCGTGCGTGCGCGCGTGTGCAGGTACACGTTCGTTCGTGCGTGCGTGCGTGTGCAAGTACACGTGCGTGCGTACGTGCGTCCTCCCTCATTTTGAGGGTAGGGAGTCCGTGTGAATCCCTGAAAATTCACCCAGACTAACTAGTTCGTTCGGAGCACGGCCTCACAGAATTACCAATTTTTTCAGGTAATGCACAAAGAGAATCTGGCAGACGTGCAACTGTATGAATCTTAAAAATAAGCACATGCGGTATTGTTAATATCTTTTAAATTTTAAACCTCAGACTGCGGACTCCCTCATTTTGAGGGTAGGGAGTCCGTGTGAATCCCTGAAAATTCTCCCAGACTAACTAGTTCGTTCGGAGCACGGCCTCACAGAATTACCATATTTTTTCAGGTAATGCACAAAGAGAATCTGACAGACGTGCAACTGTATGAATCTTAAAAATAAGCACATGCATTATTGTTAATATCTTTTAAATTTTAAACCTCAGACTGCGGACGCCCTCATTTTGCCGCGGACTCCCTCTTTTTGAGGGTTGGCTTTAATTTTTACATCGAGTTTGTACTACTTAGTCACTTTCCGTATTCATAGTAACATTTGCATCCTGCCTGATAATAGGCTGACTAAGCATCAGTAGGTGGTGGTGATGCGAGTGGTGAATGAAAGGTTGGTAGAAACGATGACAGTTACTTTCCAACTTGGTGAGTCGCACAGTTCTATTGGGACATTCTATAGTACATAGGTGAAGTTGATTGCAGAGAAATGTGCATGCCTTTTAATGCATTTACAAATGCATGAAGTTCTACATCAGACCAAAAATAACTACACTTTCATTACATAGCTTTAAGGGATGCCTAAAATCGTATGTATATAGATTTGTTTAAGAGATTTATATGATCTAATGGTAAAGCTGTGGATTTTAGCAGCAGAGAAATGGATGCTTGAAATTGCAAATAATTATAGTAGTTCTGATATTTGCATTTTGTATAGTAAACTTGTACAGAAATGTTTCAGTTTCATTATAGATTTTGCAGATTCTTTTCAGATAGTTTTTGAAATATTTGAGTGGATTATCTAAGAACAAATCTATAGTTTGAAATATGGAGCCTGCATTTACCATGAATTTTGTTTTAATTATTCTAAAAACGAGTTTTTAATATAAATGAATAATTTTTTTAATCATACTCAAGTTTGGTGTGTGCCATTGTGTGCACAATGTTTAATCATGGTGGTTTTACACGGTGATTCCCTTGTGTAAACAAAATTACCATATTACCATATACAGTTCGTAGGAGATTTTCTTGTACAATTCTTTAATGCAATATCAAAGTATACTATGAAGGTCAAAAGCTGAAGAGCTAGCATATTTTTGCTAACATAAACTGCATTAGCTACTCTGTCAAGCTATGCACGTGCACGTGGCTATAAGTGGTATGCAGGATGAAGGGGAAAAATGTATTGTATTTAGAAAAGCATTTATTTTTCTAACCTTTCTCTTGATTCATGGGACATATTATATAGAAAACAATGGCTAATCACTATAACAATCCATAACAAATACAGCAAATGTCCAGAAAACTAACACTGATTCATGATATTTGCATATCTATTGTGTTTCCATGTTTAAATAGCAACCGATGAGGTAGTTTTAAAACACCTAAACAATGTAATTTCATCAGTAAATAGGATTTGTATAAGAAATTGTATAAGAAACGGTATCACGTTATAATATATAGAGCTACCCATGGCAGAGATGGTATATCCCCATGACGTACCAATTACGACTTTGATATTGCTTCGAAAATGTCGAATTGTCTCTTAATTAATAGATGCCACTATCACTACATCGTCACTGGTGAGCTCAAATCCAGATGAGACGAGATACCAGAGAAGTGTTGTCGAAAGGAGGTGTTGATCCTAACCGCTGAGCGCGGATCTTGCGCGCAGTTCCGCGGCAAGGCACACGTGACCGCGGGAACGTCCTACGACAGTATGCAGCGCTGGCAGCTATGGATAGGCCTGCGCACGAATCCATAGCTGCCAGCAAACAGTCCGGAATTTTAGGGGGGACACAGAGGGCAGAGATTTGGGACGTGGAAGGAACTCGCGACTTAGCTGGGGGGGTCGTACAGATGGGGGGGGGTGAGAGCTAATGTTTTGATTTTGCGGTGGTTCCATTTCCGTGTGGTCTTAGGCGTTTTCACTATAACTTGTACAGCGCCCCATGACGCCTGTCCTATGTAACACTTGATATGTGAACATCAGAGAGATCGCACCGTGATTGCATGAAGAAATGGATGACGATGTTGTATGAGAGAGTATGCGCATTATATGGCTATTCGTAACATTGAACTCATTCCTCTGCGTATTGCTCTGCTCTGTGCTGCTACAGAACGTCATGACAGCAGTACCTACGTCGTGTTGAAGGGAACTGTCGACAGCCGTCATGTTGAAGATGTTGGCGACGTTGTTTTGCCTAAAGTTCTTCATGTAACGTGATGTTCTGCACACAATGGCCAACTTCGTGAATATGATCGATTTGGATGTCATTTGTCACGCGTAGTTAGACTTATATTGCTGAACGGCGCATATATGACCGCCGGGGAATGTATAACTGTACAGCCAGCTGTACATGAGCCGGCAAAGGAAAAGTCTGCTGAGGCAGTTACAAGTATAACACACAAAGAAACCATCGAACCATGAAGAACACGGGTCAAGAGCGGTATTTCCTTACTGCTTATAAGGCTGGTGAGGTAAATGGAATGAACGGTTACAAATACATCGCAATATATGCTGTTATATGCTAGAACTCTATATGCTTTACATTTCACGGTCGTTTAATAAACCACTTCGTTGTTACGCACTGGAACCCTATGACGTCATCGGGTCATAGGTGATTTGTACATAGCTGAGAATATCGATCTCGCGCTCACTCGTACGCGCTTGCCGTATACTACATAATATGCATGAATGTTATGCAGAAGCTATGTAAAATCGTGCGTGCGTTTGTATTCTGTACTGAACCGATCGACTATCTGCCTGTGCTTTTTGTTTTTTGGATTTTTACGTGTGTGTATGATATTCATTGTGGGGTATTTTAGGTAGATATGCAGTGTCGGTTCTTCTCGGTCAGTCAGTCTCGGTCATATCATTTATTTATGGATGTCTTTTTGCTCCCTGGATTTCTTAATTCTAATACAACAGAAATGCACACTTAGACATACATGTAATTAACTTGCAAAGCATATCTATTGATTCATGTTTAATGCACATCTAACTATACATATGAACAAGGAGGAATGTTAACCACTAAATACATTGTACAAGCAATTAAAGCAATGAAAATGGGGAAATTGCGTACGTGTATACTTGTATGAAACCTGCAAATGTGATAATTTATGATGTAGAAAGTTTTAAAAATAGCAATGAAATAAAAGCGTTTCCATTTGAGAAACAGCAGCTAGGGAATAAACATGTATCATAATTTCTTATAATTAATATATATGAAAACCTTCAATTTAAGTACTATTTGATATTAATAATAAATGAAAGTGTCAATGACACTGTAGCTCACCACAATGAAAGTGTCAATGACACTGCAGCTCACCACAAAAAAGGACTCAAATGAGTGAGTGAGAAGAAATCAGTTTTAATTAAGCAACCATCGACGTACAATATAGAAACGAAGAGTATATATGGGAGAACTCCCATTATATAATCTTGATAATTATGTGTAATTTTTTATGTGAAAATAATAAATAATATTATATATAAATTATAAATAAGTTATAAACAAAAATGAATCACAATTTGTGACGGTAGATGGCGCTATACCCGTTTTGATGTTTCTTAGCATAAATCATTATATCATAATAACAAGTGCCGCGGAGCGACAGCGCTCATCTAACGTCTACTGCGGTGACTCTGTGGTGGAGTGGTGGGATTCTAGTAAACCCTGTTAGTCCCAAATGTGTTCACATACACGCCGAAACAGTGGAATGCACAGGGATGGTATCAGGAACCTTCTCAAAGGAATGTTCGTTGGGATCGTATGAAAAACGTTTGCCACGAGATGGCCCCGCGCTACCGCTGTTAAGTGCTCTTCGTAATTAAAGAATGGAGCTCCCCATCGTACCGTAGTAGCATACAACTATTTGCAAGACAGAATTAGGTACAGCATCTTCTACTCCACTTTACCTACGCAAGCCTATTCAGGCCTGCAATAAGGAGCTGGCCACTCGGCTAATCCAATAACGCCAGGCAAAATACTACACCAGTACCAATGAAAGCACATGCACTCGGCAGTAAAGCCACTGCGGGCAGTGGCAATTACCGTTACATCGCTAACATACTGACGAGTGTGTGGGTGGTGCAGAATGCCATAGAAATTATACGATCTTTAAGGAGCTAAATCCTTCTTTCAACCACAATTTAGCTTTTTGAAATTTTCCACGTGTGACATTGTAGCCTCATACACTCCACGATGTATTAGATTCTACTAGCAAAACCTAGGCAGTCAAATTCTTTTCTGAAACAGGGACAGTGCAACAACATCCCATGTTACCCTCCTGTTGACGGGCGTCAAACGGTTATGGCACACCCTTACTCCTTCCGATGTCAGCCTAGAAGAGTTAGATTTCATTCGGTTCCTTTCAAAATGCCATAAAAATCGCTAGGTGCACACTCGAAACAAAAAAAGTTTTTAATTCGCTCCGTCAGACCCATGTCCTCAGAAAATGTCTAAAATCTGCCCTGTGCCCATTGACCTCTTGACCTCCAATTTCGCGACAGTGATGGGCTTTTCCTACCATCGATGCTATACACCAACTATCACGAGCCCCGTTAGGTCGAGCCCTGTTTAGGCCTTTCGGTCCGCAATCTCGCATTCCTCCCTATTACCTTAAGTTAAGGACGTTGAATGGTTCCCCTTTTCTTTTACACCTCTTTGACCTCTTGACCTTCTGTACCCCAGCTCTCGACATCCAAACTCGTTTTGACAATCCTCCCATGTGGGCCCGCAATATCGATCGAGAGCGTCTTAAGATTTCGCTGGCCCAGACTGGTTGACGGCACGCACGCCACGGGCACGACGGACGGATCACTTGCGCATTCATACAAGGCTGCACGCTGACTACGTCAGATGAGCTCAACTGATTAATATGAATCAATAATAGTATAAATATAATATGTCATAGCAGGAATTTGCATTAAAATCATTGCTCACTGAACATCTCTGTAAAACGAACCAGACAAGTGTGACACCACAGATTGATTTGCTCTATCCTGGCGTGCCTATATAATACTCAAGAGTCGGGATAATCTATATATCTTGGCGATATCGGATATGCCCGGTATCTTCGCGGACCCCCGCCTAGCACCTCAGTGAGAGTCTAGACCACTCACTCTTCGCGTGTCCTCTTTCGCATTCCACCACCTATCTTTTTTACTTTGTTGACCCGTTGTGGACACGTAACAACAATAAAAATCGCACTCGCATAGGTTGCGTTTTTTGAAAGAGCGAAGTTAACTCATGGAAAAGGCATTAGCGACAATGTTCGCGTTACGGGCTCTGAACGATGGTAACGTGGATCAGACCGGACCGCAATACCACCTATCGGAAGTATGATATTAAAAAGTGAATTATCCACAACGGCTAAGCGTGTGAAAAATATCCTGGGCTTCCACAAACACAACACAACCCTAATGCGGTAACCAGCGATATCTCAGTCAATTTGCCTTCTGTGCCTAGGGAGCGACTCCTCAACTTTTCATCCCGAATGAATCTTATGAGCGCTGTAAGCCTAGGCCTATGCATAATGCTCGCTCCTTAATAATGACGTGCTGACATACGACTCTCAATGGTTTAAACCAGCCATATGACTGCACGCAGATATCAAAACAGCTAGGTCTATTGTCGGCAATCTCAACACACACATCACTGGACGTTGTTCACACACAATCTTAAATATTACAATGGCTGCACTTTGACAGTCGTACAGCAATATACTACAAGTAACCCAGAAATAACAAACATTGCATCGACGCAACGCGCCTCACCGGGCGAGTTATAATATCTCTAGCCAGCTACAACACATCAGACGAGGGCCGGATGTCAAGCACGTCGGGAGGCTGGCATAACACTGAACCGAGGCGAGCCAGTGCGCGAAAGTTTCGGGAGTCATGCCTGTACACTGAACGAGCGATGTCCAACATAGTTCAGGACGGCAGTTGGCCTCGCACTGTCTGTAGTGTAGAGCCTGCGTGAAGTGTTCGTCGGTGGCCCCGGCTGTATAGTCTGGTACTAGCGCAAGACGCCACGGCGATCTGCTGAACTAAGGCTCAGGAAAACATACTGTCTCCTATTGCTCGACAGGAGTCTGTCAGAACGCAACTGCTCGCCATCGTGTCCGGCCCACACTCGTCGCACACACCGTGAACTGTCGAACTGGGTTCGCGATCACACAACACTTAGTTAGTGATTACGGACCTGTGGACCCCTTCATACCCGAGAAGAACAGTGACTTACACCAGTCAACTCTTGGACAGCGGGGGCGAGACTCTGCACAAAACCAACGTCCCTGTCGCCACCTTCACCCCGTAACGACACGCCGATGCTAAGACATTTTCACTCCCTGCAGATCTCGACTACTCATGTTAGCTTTGCTGACGCAGCAGGGCGTCTTACGAATCGGCCCCCGAATGCATTTCCCCCAACAGCAGTAACTGAGTCATCCTGTTGCTCCGGTTGGCAGTCTCCCACAACATGCACTCCACTACCGTGATTGGCTAGCGCGATTACGTAAAAACGATTCTGATTCGCTACTGTGGAATAACACGATTTATGTAAATTACATGCAAATTATTTCCGTGACACGTGATAATTATTAACGGTAATGATAAATATTATTATTATTAATTATATTGAACTACTGCTCAATCCAACAACATACAAATCATAAACCTGCTACATATCTATTATATATCTATATATCTATATGTTATATTATCTACTCTTGATAATATGCTATATAATTGCCAAACCCTACCTAATTTGCATAATTTAAAAAAAATATCAAATCCCTTAGCCCTTATTCATTCACATACCAAAAATGAGCAAAATCCGTTGGATCTAAACTGATTAATCGCAATTCCCATTTTTGCCAAAAAATTGGCGTGGCTCGAAAGTACGTCGACTGACGTGCTCCAAAATAGGACGTTTAATATGGGAGCATAGCTGTAACAACTATACGCAATTTCAAACATGTGGGTCAAACTGTTCCTGAGTTATCGTTGACCGTAACCAAATGTTGACAGACGGACGGACAGACGGACGTACGACGGACGACGACCCATGGCAATAGCTCAGCTTGATGTCAAGGTGAGCTAAAAATATATGCGTGACTCCTGTTTCATGTGTAAATGGTATTTTAGCTGCCATAGTATGGACATATATTGTAATCAAAATACTAATAACTGAAATAGTATGCATTCAAACAATGTTATGATTATTATATTATTTTATGTTTATTAATGAATGCTATTTAATTATTGAATGTTCGTTGCTTTATTAAGTAAGTATATAATTGAGAATGAGATGTAACTGCATGTGTATGAATGATGCAATGAGAAAATGGTGATGGAGACGTCAGATGTTCATTATAACAATTACAGAAACTTTGGTGAGAATGAAAAATATTAAGGAAACCTTTCAATAACTGATGGACTTAAAATAGTTTTATAATGTCTTAATTCTTATGTGTACAAATAGCTACTAAGTAAACTCGAAAGTTTTTCACACATGCATCTTTACGTTATTGCCAAAATTAATACTGAAATCCTTACATGGGTCCTTTATAAACATGTATCCCTATACCTAAATGAAAGTGTCAATGACACTAGCTGTAGCTCACCACAAAAAAGGACACAAATGAGTGAGTAAGAAGAAGTCAGTTTTAATTGAGCAACGCGGATCTGACGCTACATTTATAGAAACGATGGGCCACTGTATATCGCAACTAATCAATTTTAAACCGAACAATGAATTCACAATTTGTGACCGTAGAGGCGCCTATACGGTCCGTTTGTAGGGGCGGAGTGACGAGTTTGAAATAAACACGGTTATGCTGTGGTTCGCGACATGTTTTTTAAACTCTTTAGCTGACTAATACTAGACGTTTTATCGGCAGGGTGGAGAGGAAAACCAATTTTTTGCATTAAGAGATTTGTCAATGATAATCTTGTAAAAGCGAACCCAGACGAAGTGTGAACGCCAAGACAGACTGTATTTGTGTCTAATCATAGATATGCATACTAATTGCGCAAACCCTAAACTAATTTGGCATAATTTTTTTTTTAAATATCAAAAACCCCTAGCCTTATTCATTCACGATACCAAAAATGAGTAAAATCGCGTTGAATCCGAACTGACTCAAGTGGCAATTCCCAATTTTTGCAAAAAAATTTGCCGTGCTCGGAAAGTACGCGTGACGACTGCGTGGCTTCAATAAGACGTGTTAAAATATGCGGGACATAGCAGTAGCAACTATATACCTCAATTCAAACATTTGGGCCCAAAGGCTTTTCCTGAGTTATCGTTGACCGCGAAGCGAAATGTTGACGGCGATCGGACGGACGGACGGACGAC
>NW_014578846.1:37150-53504 GCF_000485595.1 Priapulus caudatus
GATGGGCAGGAAACCCATCACCAGTGTAAAATTGGAGGTCACAGGTCAAAGGGCAGTGGGGGAAAGGTCAGATATCAGACATTTTCTGAGGACATGGCCTAATGGACAGAGTCAACCCGTCGTGCAATCGCCAGAACTGCTCAACTCAGCGAACTTCCCGCATACTTGCTATATAGTAAACCTGTTAAAATTGCTATTCAATGAGTGCAGCGTTGTTGTGTTAGTGTGCCGATACGCGGCGTTTTTCGCTCTTCGCGCGAGATCCGGGCTGCCAATTGTCTAGATGATAGACACATTTTTATGCAAGAGATTTAAGTAAGACATATAAATGTCAATTTACTGATGAACCCACATAGAAAATGCCTATATACATCAGATAAATATAGAATTCCTATTAGAAAATGCTGTCTAAAAACGACATATCTGGCTGAGTTTTCAAAGAAGACTTTTTACTGGTTAATGGGATGACTTTAATCACAGTCGATGGGGAGCTAGTGTCGTATGCCGTCTGTGTGTCTGCCAAAGTTTGACATTTGCGAGAGTCATTCCCAAAGAACACATCATCAACGTATTTGTATGTGTCAGTAAGTTCACTCGTATCACTTTCCTCTATTGGTGAGGTGCTGGTTGCCATGGTAACTTCCTTCCTGGAAAGTGCAGAATTGACCAGTGGGTATTTGCACAGTCCACTCGTCTCCCCATTCTTGCAATGTGCGTGACAATCACTGTGAGATTGTTCTCCTCCTGTCAGCTTTGCATTGGCGTGTAACGATGCTTGCACCTGCTTTCTACTTCCCTGCTTATCACTGGATTTATGTTCTGTTTCTTCATTCCCTGCTGGCTTTGCATCACCGCATAAAGGCATTTTACCCTGAAATCGTCATATATCTATGTACACTAAACAGAGATAAAAGACGAATTTTTACTCTAATGTTGTAGAAATGACTCACTCACCTGGTTCAAAATTAGAATAAAAGGAAAATTTCTACGTTTCTACTGAAGGGAATCACCATACGTGGCTGTCAAAATTTTACAATCACTCTTACTTCTGCTACAATAAACTTGTCAACTCACTCAAATTAGCTCGTACACACAACATTTCAGCAATTTTTCACGAGCCACTACAGCTACTTGAACCTTACACGGGGGCAGCCCAATAGTTATTCCAAGTTAAACTAGAAACGGCAGTTGTCACCAACTACATGTATCCCCTGTGATCTAGTCTGAATGAAATATCTCTGTAAGGACGTGCAAGGTAGGTAAAGTGAAATAAGTCACACAACTCAAATGTTTGTTACACAACTCATCTGCTTCAGATGTGCAAGTTTGTCAAATTTGGTTACCCTATGGGGCTGAAGAGGAAAACTAACTAAGTCCACGGTCAAGGTCAAACTAGGTCAGTGGTAAAAACACTATATAAAAAGAATCTTACTGTATAATACTGTGCTACACGGAAACAGTACATAATGGCAATGTATGCAAAGTATATAAATATATATATATGTATCAAGAGCTAATAAATACCTAGAGTGTACAACGGAAAAACGGGAAAATAGTGCTATTTCACGGCAATATTATTCTACTTTGCCTGCGAGTCTAGAATAATTTTATGGTATTGCATTAAGCAGAATTCTTTGCTCTCAAAAACAAGACCAACCGCTTGTCAATACGATACTCCTACTAAGGCTGAGATATTGGCTCGTAAACTTCCCCTCCCACAGGCCTCACGGCGCCTCGCATCCACAATATTCACTATCCTTCTCGCCTTTTGCGGGTTAGGAAAGTCGCTTCGTGAGAGTTCGGTTTTTTTCTGCAATAACTTTCTGAATGAACGGCGTTTCGGTTATCATCGGTGACTTTCGGGGGCATCTCCTATGCGTCATGATGGAGCCGGCAATGTTTTATAAATTAAGTCTCTACAACGCAGCTCAGTTACTATATGGTGTAGTAAGAGTACCAAATTTGGGCATGTGACATCAATTATCAGCGCTCCAAGCAGCGACGCAAAACGATAGCCAAACACGCAAAAAGCAAGAAGGATAGTGAATATTGTGGATGCAAGGCAGCATGAGGCCTGTGGGAGGCATGATTACGCTCCAATATCTCGGCCTAGGAGTATCGTAGAGACAAGCGGTTGGTCTTATTTTAGAGAGAAAAGAATGCTGCTTAACGCAATACCATGAACTTAGTTTAAAACCGCATACAAAGTAGAATAATATTGCCGTGAAATAGCACTATTTTCCAGTTGTAAACTCTAGGTATTTATTAGCTCTTGATATATATATATATTATCAGAAGTAGATAATAGGGAAGGAGTGTTACTTCAATAAACAAGGGAAATTCGTCATTTACTAGCCTTAGAATACCTACGATTTACTACGCGTAACTCAACCAACTTGAGCTCAAATTGTACAAAGTACATTCGCCTAGCATCGTGCGAAATCGTTTCCTCGTATACACCCGCAATCCGGAGATAAAGACTAAAACGTACGACACGATTTTCCATTATGTTGCCAGCAAACTGAATGTATAAACCGCCTAACTTGAAACAAAAGGCAGCTACTAGCAAGCCACACCGCATCGCCGAGGGAACAAGAGTTGTTAGTAACTGCCTTTTGTTTCAAGTTAGGCGATTCAGTTTGCTGGCAACATAATGGAAAATCGTGTCGTACGTTTTAGTCTGTATCTCCGGATTGCGGGTGGATACAAGGAAACGATTTCGCACGATGCTAGGCGAATGTACTGTGTACTATTTGAGCTCAAGTTGGTTGAGTTACGCGTAGTAAATCGTAGATATTCTTGTTGTAATTCTAGGTTCATCAGCTTTATTTCAAATAAATAAGATGGCGAAGTCTGATATAACGTGTATGGTGTAATTTCGTTTTAATTCACGTAAGCAAGCCACAAGTCTCGCATGGTGCGAGAACACGCGAGATGTACCTACACAAACAATAGACAATTAAGTAACCCAGTCCTGACATTTAGACTTTTTTCAACACTCCTTCTCAAAATGCTAAATGGGAAAATATTAACTGAAGAAGTCCATTGAAATTACGAAATAACACCCGTGATTTTTCTCAATCTCTTGAATTTAAAGACAGTTCAAAGAAATTACTCCAATCATGTTTCTAAGTCTCTTAAATTGAGCTTGAGCAAGTCCCTTGGTTAGGATGTCAGCTACCATGTCCTCACTCCTGCAGTACTGGAGCACAATGGCTCCATTCTCTGATATTTAATGGCGATGTGTTTTGCTCGACCATGAAACTGAGGGTTTTTGGTCATACATATAGCAGACTGGTTATCTTCGAATATAACCATAGCACTTGCCGTATCATTTCTTAGGTCGTAGGAAAGGCGTTTCAGCCAGATAGCCTCTTGTGCAGCACTAGCTAAGGCCATATATTCTGCCTCAGCCGTAGACAGTGCCACACAGCTCTGCTTTTTACTCCTCCAACTGATGGCAGCACCACACACTTGAAACACATAACCAGGTGTAGATTTCCTGTCATCTACATCTCCTGCCCAGTCTGAGTCGGAATACCCCACACATTCACTTGAAGTGTTCTTCTCAAACTTCAACCCGTAATTGATGGTACCTTTCAGATATCTCATGATTCTTTTCACGGCTGACCAATGCTCTTTAGTTGGTGCAGCACAAAACTTTGCCACATTGCTAACTGTAAATGTTATGTCTGGTCTTGTCCAGAGTGACAGATACAGCAAACTGCCAACAGCAGACTGGTACAGTTTCTGGTCAACTGTCTCATCCTCCTCCTCTGCTTTGACCAGTTTGCTGTTTGTATCAACGGGAGTTGACACAGGTTTCGCATCATTCATGTTGAATCGCTCTAACACATTCTTGGTGTAACCTGGTTGACCCATCCAGACAGACTCAGGACTTGTCTCTCGGTCAACTGTCATACCCAAGAAAAAACCAAGATTACCCATATCTTTCACAGTGAACTTATCAGATATGGCCTTCTTCACTTCCTTCAACCGATGCTGGCTTTTAACTGTAACCAGGATGTCGTCGATGTACACAGCCAATATAACCAGCTCTCCTTCTGAAGTGTAGATACACGAATCATTTGTTGACTGCTTAAAGCCAATCTCAAGCAGATGCTCATGAAAGGCTGCATTCCAGCATCGCGGCGACTGCTTTAAATCGTATATGCTCTTCTTGAGCTTGCAGACGAGATCCTCCTTGCCCTTCTCAACGAACCCCTCTGGCTGCTTCATATACACATCTTCTTTCAAGGTGCCATTTAAGAAAGCTGTCGTAACGTCCATCTGATGAAGAAAGAGGTTGTTCTTTGCTGACAGGGCTATCACCGTCTTTACAGACTGACCGGACGACTGGACTAAAGATTTCGTCATAGTCCAGTCCTTGCTGTTGTGAGTAGCCCTGCGCCACCAGTCTTGCGTCGATCCATCGGCTCCCAGCTTTTCTTTGTACACCCACTTGCTGCCGACGATTTTCCGATCCTGGGGAGGTGGAACCAGCTCCCACACTTCGTTATGAGAAAGAGATCCCATCTCCTTCTCCATGGCTGTCAACCACTTTCTGCTGTCAGAACTGTTCAGCGCTTGCTTAAAGTTAGCCGGTTCGGAGGCAGCAACTGACACCCACTCTTTAAGAAGGTCTGGAGCTCTTCTTACTCTATCTGACCGCCTCACATCATGATTTGCAGCATTCGCTGGGTCACGCAGACCACCGTCACCAGGTGCATCATCATCATCACCATCAGAGGAGATGTCCACTGATGGTTGGTTGGGCGTCACATTCGCTTCAGCCTCGATGCTCGGATGAGACATGAGATCACTCTCGTTGAAGATTACATCATGGCTGTAGAAAATCCTTTGCTTGGCGAGACCATACAGCCGATACCCCTTTACCTCCTCGCCATAGCCCATCAATTGACACCCTTGATATCCAGCTTCAGGCGCTCATCTTTAGGGATGTGGGCATACGTAGCACAGCCGAAGACCCTCAAATTGCTGACATCGGGCTTTTCTCCATGCACAACTTCAAAAGTTGTCACTCCATCAATGGCTCTGGTCGGACTTCTGTTGGTCAGATATACAGCAGTTGACAACGCCTCTGCCCAAAAACGTTTCTCAAGGCTCGCATTAATCAACATGGTTCTGATCTTCTCGACGAGAGTCCTATTCATATGCTCTGCAACACCATTTTGCTCGGGAGTCTTCGGTACGGTCAGCTCGTGCCTGATGATATGTTTCCTTAGGTGATCCTCAAACACCTTTGAAGTAAACTCTCTACCGTTATCAGTTCTCAAGGCCATTAACTTCTCACCAGTGGAGCTCTCAACCGCAGCCTTCCACTCAAGGAAACAAGAGAACACATCCTCCTTCCTGTTAAGGAAATACACACATGTGTATCTAGAGAAATAATTAATAAAAGTGAGGAAATACTGAGCACCACTCAGTGACCTTGTGCTCAGTTTACCACAGACATTAATATGAACAAGTCCAAGTACTCGTGTAGCCCGCCTCTCACTCGCCTTTGGAAATTTAGCCCGATAAATTTTCTCTTGAGTGCAAGCTTCGCAGAAACCAATATCACCGAATTTCATACACTCAAGTCCCTTCACCATGTCCTTAGACTCCAAGTCATTCAAACTTTGGGAACTGAGGTGACCGTAGCACTGGTGCCACAGCCCCTTGTCTGTTGATGTGGACGCCTTGTTTACACATTGCTCCTCTACAACTGGCAGGGTAGACAGATTTCCCTCCAGTTTGGCTGTAACAATTACCCTCCCATTGCTGGTAGTCACCCTGCAATCACTCCCGTCAAATATCATTGACACACCAGACTTCATCGCCTTTGGCATGCTGACTAGGTTGAATGCCAGCCCAGGCACGTACAGTACGTCATACAACTTGATAGCCTGTGTATCATCGTCCCGCTTCACAGACAGGCTGACTGTGCCACTACCCTCAGCCTTAACACAGTGTCCATCACCTAAGATCACTTTGTGTCCATCTCTCATAGGCACCATGTTGTCGAACGCAGCACTGTTGTTAGACATATGGCATGTAGCCCCAGAGTCAATGAGCCATTTACCGTCTCTTCTTGACATGCTAGTAAGTGCATGGCACGCCACAAAATCTACATGCTCATCCAATGATTCTCTGGTTTTTACATTATTGGCCTTGTGCTTAGGCTTCTGCTTCTTTAACACAAGACAGTCTCTTTTTAAGTGCGCTATCTGTTGACACCCATAGCACTTACGCACTTTCCTCTGTGTATTTTGCTGCTTTTTTCCTTTCGACATGAAAACAGTATCCCGATGTAGTCGATCCTTCTGCTTCATCTCCTCATTTAGTAGTCGCTCAGTCACCAGATCCATCTTTGGGACCTCAGGGCTTGCCTCGAGTGTTGTCACGAGCATGCTGAATAATTCTGGGAGACTCGCCAGCAGATACACAACCGTATCCTTCCTCCGTATCAATGAGGGCCCCAATGATGGCCAGCTCGTTGAATATTTCCATAGATTTAATATGTTCCGTAACTGGCTCTCCATCCTGAAGATGCAATGAGAACAATCTTCTCCTCAGCACCAGCTTGTTTGCCCACGTCTTCTTCTGAAACTGATCCCTCGATTTTTCCCAGACTACAGAGGGATCTGTGGGCTCACCTATCAAGTAAAGCAGTGATGGGTCTACCGCTAACACAATGATAGCCAAGACTTTGGTGGCCCTACACACAAACTTCGTACAACGGTCCGTATCTGCCACTGGATCAGGCTTTGCCTCAACACGACACACAATGCCCCACAAATTGTCTTTCATCAAGGCCATTTGACATTGCACCTTCCATGTCGCGTAGTTCGATCCCTTCAGAGCACTGATTCCATTCGAAATCGTTCTGGCCGCCATTTTCCTTTATTTACTTTTTCTTTCTTTTTGTATTTACAACTACCCAATACAAAATTGCCGATATCAATGTCCAGTTATGCCGTCTGCCGTTGAAACTAACACCAACCTGCGTAGAAACAATCCTGCAAGCGATCTGGGCCCATAACCGGTTGTAATTTTAGGTTCATCAGCTTTATTTCAAATAAATAAGATGGTGTATCGGGAATAAAACCTTATTTGGGCACACCCGATTGGTCTGGGCTGCCCCGCCACCTGGTGTTAGGTAATGTAGTTATTTCCGCCATTGTTGTTGTTGAAACCACGCGGGACCATTTTTAGTTTCTACTTGTAAAAGTGTAGAATTTGCTACGTAGAGAGTTTTTCCCTGTACTAGAGGTAAGCATATGTATAGAACACATTGTGGTGAAGATGTTTAAGTTTAGGCCGATTAGGCACCCGGCTAATTACTGTATAAGGACTTCTTCGTCCAATCTGTCAGAAACTTGGCAATGTGCCCTTCTGGTGTCTAGCTTGAGAACAAATTATTCAGTGTTTTCTTTAGCATTCGTTAGTGGCACTGTTTAGGCCCCGTCAAGTGGAGAAGTCATGTCCTGAGTTAGCTGAGGTATTGTTTAAGGACATTTCCATAGTTTTAGACCCAGTTTGTGCAGGTGTAGGCGCATTTCCATGCCTGGCCACTGTAAAGTCAGTTCTCGTAGTTATCACCAGGTGGCTGCACCTTCCAGCATTTTACTGTTTAGGACTGTATGGCTTCTTGTGATTTGAGAACTGATTTCCTGTCAGTAATTTTCGGTTTATACGTTTGTATTTCTAGTTTATGTGACCAAGAGAGAAGTGAACTAAATGTAAAGAGGAGGTGATCATGTGATCCAAATAAAACTATCGTTTTGACTGGATTTGACAGCTTCCTAAGTCTTTCTCGACGGGTGCCGTAACAGTAAACTCTAAGGTTGAACATCTCTCACCGTTCAGCAAGTCAAGACGTAAGAACTCGTAAGAACTCTTGTTAAAAAGGTAAAACATTGACATTCGAACCAGAAAGATGTCAGAACTCGATCACGGTAATGGGCCGAACCTGGCTGAGGTTCCAGATCCCCAGGGGACTGACGATACGGAAGTCGGACAGCCACCACCGAGATAAAGTTGCCCGGTGCTGTAGGCGGGAATCCAGAGCCCGACGGTAAACGGAAGCAGGTGTTAACAGAAAAAAGGTAGAGTATTTCAAGGAAGTGAAGTTGGCCAATCGTAATACCTGCAGCACAGCACTAGAAAGGCTGTGCACTGGAGTACGCGAGCTAATGCAAGGACAGACTGAACCCGCAGTCGAGATCCCACACATGCGCGAACTGTATGGGGCATGGCACCAGGCTTATGAGAGGCTCCTGGTCGCTCACCAAGAATACCAGAAGTTGCTCACTTTCGATGAGCGACGGCTGGATGACGACCATCACCACAAGGAGAGAAACCTATATTATAGGGCCTGTAAGCAAAAAGTTGAGCAGTGGTTTGGGCTACACGATACAGTGGTTCTACACACGGAAGAGGATAGACGGTCTCGCGTGTCTAGATCTAAGCATTCATCAAGGACTTCATCGGCTGGCAGTAACCTATTCATGGCCAGGATGAAGGAAGATCAGCGACGGGCAGAACTCAAGGCCCGAGCAGCAGCCTTTCAGGAACAGGCGGAGCTTGAGCAGGCCAAGTTGGCGCTCAGGCTCAAGGAGGAGAAACCCAGGATAAGGACAGAGTTAAACGTCAGTGACGCTAGGGTGAGAGATATAGAGGAGATGGAAATGAACGAGCGTGGTGACTTTAAACCTGACCACCTTAGCAACAACGTTAATGTTATGCCTACCCTCAAGGAGACGGCCGCAGCTAGGACTGCTCACTTCGTGGCCAACAGTGGTCAACACGCCATAACTCGAATACAGGCTCAGACAGCACCTGTTGTAGTCCAGCCTCACCAGACACTATCTCCAGACGCTCAGCCATACGTCCCAGCACAGGACCTGGGTTCCATCACCAAGGAACTTAGGAAACCACAGATAGAACTTTAGAAGTTCGGAGGAGACCCGATGGAATATCCACGTTTCCTTCGTCAGTTCAAGACGAGAATAGTTGCGTACACAGACTCTGAAGACGAGAGACTTAGCTACTTGGAACAGTACACCACTGCGGACGCTCACAATATAGTAAAAGGGTACTCACACCTAGAGAGTACGGTAGGTTATAAAGCCACCATGGACGAATTGAAGACTAGATATGGCGACACGGAAGTCGTTGCAGCAGCCTACATAAAGAGGGCGTTAGACTGGCCAGTCATAAAGCCGGACAACGCTAAGGCCCTGGATGACTTTGCAGTGTTTTTGATGGAGTGTCAACACGCGGTGGGTAGTATTCAAGCCGGCCAAGTGCTGGAGTATGCTGACCATATACGGCAGCTTCTCAAGAAGCTCCCCTTCTATCTGCACGATAGGTGGAAGACCACCGTTCAGAGAACAAAAAGCTCCGAGCGCGTTGTTCAGTTCAAGCACTTGGTAGACTTCGTCCGTGGGGAAGCTAAAAAAAGCCACGAACCCTCTATACGGGAGGGACGTTCTGTCTGCAGAAAACGGAAAGACAGCCGCAAAGCACCGGTGGAAAACAGTTTTATAGTAAGGCCAAGGGCGGCATGCGTAGCCTGGCTAGCAGCGCCGAGAATGGTGGTTCTGACCGCCCCACTCAGGGGTCGACAGAGACCAACTGGGGGAGAGCAAAGAAATTTGCCTTTGAAGCTCCATGCGGATTCTGCAAGGATGCTAACCATGCCATGAATCAGTGCAAGAAATTTATAGCTAACGGGAGATCAGAGTTCGTCAAGGCAAATAGACTCTGTTTCGGCTGTTTGAAGCTGGGACACAGGAAACGAGAATATAGAGGACGAGAGGCCTGTAAGAAGTGCGGAGACAAGCATTCCACTTTATTACACGACGAGCGTCGAGTAAGGCCACCATCGCAGCCACAAGGTAAAACTAGCAACACCTGGGCTACCGTCACAGCCAACGAGGCACTGTGTTCTATGGGAGCCGGAGACGCCGGAGAGTGTACAATGGCCATTGTACCAGTCTTGGTCCGAACTCAGAACAACACCACTGTGGAGACATATGCTTTTCTTGACACTGGCAGTAATGTCAGTTTCTGCACCGACAAGCTCGCAAGGCAGTTGGGCGTAACAGGACAAAAAAGGACAATTATCCTCGACACCATAGGAACGCCACACTGCATGACAACTCGCCGGATTAGTGATCTTGAGATTAGTGACTTGGACGGCAGTGACCATGTTCGCTTGCTGCCACTTTATACCAAGAAGAGGATTCCGGTGACACAGCGACACATTCCAACCCAGCACGATATTGAGAGATGGGACCATCTACAAGGAATCACGTTACCCACGTTAGATGCAGATATCGGTCTGCCGATAGGGAACAACGTGCCGGACGCTTACACCCCTCAGTTAATCCAGACAGGACCTCGTGGTAGTCCTTATGCAGCTAAGACTGTATTAGGCTAGATCCTGTGGAAAGTGATAAGAGACCAAGACCGTGTACAAGGACAGTCGGCCACGACCGCTAGGGTGGAGATGATGGCTGTGGAGGCACTTGAGCAGAACAGAAAATTGGAACGTCTCGTCAGAAACGCGATCGACATGGACTTCCCTGAACGTGGTGTCGACTCCAAGAGAGAATCTTCAGTGGAGGATAAACAGTTCAAGGTGATAGCGAAGCAGTCGATGGAACGTAAAGATGGGCACTACCACTTGGATCTCCCTTTCCGCAGCAGAGGTCAGGCTACTTGACAATCGCGGCCAAGCCTTGAATCGCACGTTATCACTGCGCAGGAAGCTGGTGAAAAACCCGGACTTTCACAGACTATTCGAGCTACATGAGTAACCTCATTGAGAAGGGTTATGTCGAGAGGGTTCAGGCTGAACCTCACGACCCTGGACGCGAGGGGACAACATGGTATATCCCACATCACGGTATATACAACCCAAGCAAGCCTGGGAAAATCCTCCTGGTTTTCGACTGTTCCGCCAAGGTGATGGGGCTATCCTTGAATGACACACTGATCCCAGGACCGAGTGGTATCCTGACCAACACCATTGTGGCAGTGTTGTTGCGTTTCCGTCAACAGCCAATTGGCATAATGGGAGACATAGAAGGAATGTTCAATCAAGTAGGAGTCAGTGAGTGGCATAGAGACTGTCTGCGGTTCTTCTGGTACCCAGACGACGAGCTCTCCAGGGAGCCCTGCATCTACAGGATGAAGACGCATCCGTTCGGAGCGGTATCAAGCCCGGCCATAGCAGCTACCGCCTTACGGCAGTGTGCTCTAGATAGTAAGGACGACTTTCCAAAGACTGTGATCGACACCATCTTTAACAGCTTCTATGTGGATGATCTGCTGAAATCCATGAAGGAGGAAACGACTGCAGTGGAGCTGAGAAAGGACATCACATCTGTTTGCAGTCATGGAGGCTTCCGGCTACACAAATGGGTCACCAACAGTAAGTCTGTCGCAGATTCGATTCCACCATCTGAAAGAGCTAGCCCAAAGCCTGTGGTCATCGGCAGTGATCATAGTACTCAACAGGCTGAACGTGCCTTGGGAATCTACTGGGACACGGTGGGAGACACCTTCGGCTTCAAGTTATGCATATGTGAGAAAGACGCCACTAGGCAGGGAATTCTCTTGGTGATAAAAAGCGTCTTCAACCCACTTGGGCTGGCCGGACCGTTCCTCTTACCTGCCAGAGTGTTGCTCCAGTCAAAAAGGGCTGCCCCAAGATGAAGAAATCGACGAGGAAAAAAAGAAGCAGTGGTATCGCTGGTTAACCGAGATCCAGCAGTTGGAGCACATCTCGGTACCGAGGAGCCTGCGGTCTGAGACATTTGCAGTAATCGATTTTTGCCAGCTTCACGCATTCGCTGACGCATCAGACCAGGGATACGGGATCGCAGTCTTCGTGCGTCTGCAGAGCACCGAGGGTCAGGTGCACTGCTCGTTGCTGTTTGGAAAGTCGAGAGTTGCTCCACTCAAGAAGGTAACCACACCAAGAATGGAACTCACAGCGGCCAGCGTTGCTGTGAAATTCGTCGCCATGATAACCGAGGACATGGAGTACAACTTCGATAGAACTGTGTATTTGACTGATAGCGTCTCGGTGCTAAGCTACATAGCTAACCGAACAAGTCGTTTTCACACGTTTGTGGCCAATCGGGTCGCCACAATTCACCAGGGATCCACTCTAGATCAGTGGCGGTATGTCCCCACCCAAGACAACCCAGCAGACATAGCATCCAGAGGGATACTTCCTAGGGATAAGGCTAGAGTAGAACGGTGGTTGAAGGGACCAGGCTTTCTATGGGAGCCGGAGACGGAGTGGCCCAGGGTTCCCTTCCTAATGGAGCTGCCAGTAGGAGATCCTGAGGTCAGGAAGACGCATGCTGCTCTAGTCACACCCGATGAGGGCCCCGGTGTTGGTAGCTGTCCTGCAGTGGACGAGCTCTTGGACAGACACCTCAGCTTGGCTGCCACTGCTAAGGAAAGGTATGAGACTGTACATGTAGACGAAATGTTTGCAAGATTCTCAAAATGGATGCAGCTGAAGAAAGCAGTCGCATGGATAATCCGAGCACAAAGAAGCTTCAGAAGCCGCCATCTTCCTGGTGGAGACCTGGTCGCCATTCCTGTGAAGGAGTCACCGATACTTACCCCAGAAGAGTTGGAGCAGGAGTTGGAACTAGCGGTAGAGAGGTATCTACAGGACAAGCACTTCCCAGACAGTGGTAAGCGCCTTGGGTCGATACAGCGTCTAGATCCGTTCAGAGACGAAGCCGGATTGCTGCGTGTTGGAGGATAACTCAGCCGGGCCGAACTTCCTGTCGAAGTGAAGCACCCTCTACTGCTACCCGAGGACTCGCCAGTGACCAGACTTGTGGTGACTTTGGACCCTTTAGCGTTAAGATAAGGAGAAGTGTCTACAAGTGCTATGGAGTTATCTTCACTTGTTTTTCAAGCCGTGCTGTTCACATTGAGGTATCGGATAGCCTCACAATGGATTCGTGTGTTAACGCAGTACGACGTTTTGCTGCTAGGAGAGCAGTCCGGAAGTTGAGATCGGACAACGGTTCGAACCTGGTTGGCTCTTGCAAGGAAATGCAAGAGGAGATCGAAAGGTGGAACACACCCAAGATTGGTTGAACGTTACTACAGCAGGCAATCGAGTGGGAGTTAAACTGTCCCACTGCTTCACATCACGGTGGCGCATGGGAGCGTATGATCCGCTCTATTTGTAAGGCCCTTTATGGCGTTATGAAGGAGCAGGTGATCCGTCTAACTGACGAGGGGCTACACACCCTCTTCTGCGAGGTCGAGTCGATCCTGAATGGTAGACCTATCACGCGGGTTTCCGTTGACGAAGTGGATCCTCCCGCCTTAATTCCGAACCACTTGCTAAAGCTGTCGTCCGGCCAATCACTACCACCAGGTCTGTTTCTTAATGAGGACAACTACGTAAAATGAAGGTGGCGTCAGGTACAACACCTGGCTAACATGTTCTGGCGTCGATGGAGCACAGCATACTTGCAGCAGCTGCAGGAACGTCAGAAATGGCAAGAGGAACGTAATGTGAGTGTTGGCGACGTTGTGTTAGTAGCGGACAGTAGCATACCAAGGAACCGATGGCCTTTGGGTCGTGTTACCGAGGTTGTCGAGGGCAGCAAGGGACTAGTGCGCGTTGTTAGAGTACGAGTTGGCAATGCCACATATAAGCGCCCGATTACCAAGTTGTGTGTAATCCTGGAGGCGGACTAATCGGCTAGACGGTATGGACAGTCCGTTCGTCTTCCATTAGTTGGAGGAGCCCAGGATCAGAGACTAGAGTTATCTACTGTGGAGAAGGACTATACCCTGTTTCAAGTTCTAGGACACTTGGGTTTTTATGTTCTGTTTTCGGAGTTGAAAACAGTACAAGTTGGAGTTGTGTTTATTATGATGTTGTTATACATGTAGGTGGTAATTGTCATTGTCGGTTGACAATTAGGGAGCCGGTGTATCGGGAGTAGAACCTTACTTGGGCACACCCGGTAGGTCTGGGCTGCCCCGCCACCTGGTGTTAGGTAATGTAGTTATTTCCGCCATTGTTGTTGTTAAAACCACGCGGGACCATTTTTAGTTTCTACTTGTGAAAGTGTAGAATTTGCTACTTAGAGAGTTTGTCCCTGTACTAGAGGTAAGTATATGTATAGAACACATTGTGGTGAAGATGTTTGAGGAGTTTAGGCCGATTAGGCACCCGGCTAATTACTGTATAAGGACTTCTTCGTCCAATCTGTCAGAAACTTGGTGATGTGCCCTTCTGGTGTCTAGCTTGAGAACAAATTATTCAGTGTTTTCTTTAGCATTCGTTAGTGGCACTGTTTAGGCCCCGTCGAGTGGAGAAGTCATGTCCTGAGTTAGCTGTGGTATTGTTTAAAGACATTTCCATAGTTTTAGGCCCAGTTTGTGCAGTTGTAGGCGCATTTCCATGCCTGGCCACTGTAAAGTCAGTTCTCGTAGTTATCACCAGGTGGCTGCACCTTCCGGCATTTTACTGTTTGGGACTGTATGGATTCTTGTGATTTGAGAACGGATTTCCTGTTAGTAATTTTCGGTTTATACGTTTGTATTTCTAGTTTACGTGACCAAGAGAGAAGTGAACTAAATGTAAAGATGTGATCATGTCAGGGGCGGATCCAGAGGGGGGTCGAGGGGGTCTGGACCCCCCCCCTTTTACCACAAAAAATGGAAAAAAGCATACACACGCACGCACGCACACACGCACGCACGCACACACGCACACACACACACACACATTGTGTATTGTCTCTATAAAAAAATATTGTTTAGCGCTAGTTTTTCTGATAAAGATTTACTTATATATATGTAAATTCGTTCTAAAAACTTAGAAATGGGCAAAAGGTTAGAGGCTAGAGGGATCCGCAGGCGTCCGGGGGACCGGATCTGATAAATTTTTGCATTCTAGACATCAAAATTACTGCTCAGATGCTCTCAGAATGCACCAATTTTTTTAAAAAATCTTGGGGAGGTCCCCCAAACGGCAGCTTTTTAAACACCAAAAAAAAGTAAGCAGGAAAAAGTGCCCTTTAATTTTTCCTGGACACCCCTTTTCAAAAATCCTGGATCCGCCCCTGCATGTGATCCAAATAAAACTATCGTTTTGACTGGATTTGCATGACCGACTTCCTAAGTCTTTCTCGACGGGTGCCGTAACAGATGGCGAAGTCTGATATAACGTGTAGTCTCGTTTTAATTCATGTAAGCAAGCCACAAGTCTCGCATGGTGCGAGAACACGCGAGATGTACCTACACAAACAATAGACAATTAAGTAACCCAGTCCTGACATTTAGACTTTTTGCTACGTTTTTCAACAATACTGAGCTAGTGTAGCGAATTTTGTGTGCAATAGATGGCGCCACGCGACTGTTTGGCGTGCACACGCGTTAGCGTACGCTAGCCTAGCTAGCTAGCCAGGCGTTCCAAAAGGGGCGTGGCCTGTCACACTCATTGTGTCGCCAGCGAATGGTAGCGAGGTTTTGGAAGGAGCGTGTTTAGAACGTCTCTCTCTTTCTCTTGCGTAAAGGCAGCCGGTGAGGGAGGACGTGTTTTGTGTTTTGTCTTGCGTAAAGGCAGCAGGGGAGTGAGCTAGTACTAGTAGTGCTGATGTGAACGATCGACGTAAAGTGCCTGTGGAAAGAGGGAGCTACTGTAACTTGAGTGTACTACGTGTGTGCGCATCCGGTGGGTCAGCGGGCGACCTCTAGAGTGAGGATGGTGAGAGCACGCGTGTCCGGCCGAGCGTGCGGCGAGTACTGTAGGCATAAAATCGACCCCGTCCATTCGCATCTACGCTACATCTATCTCGCGCGTATTCTCTCATCGCCGTGCCACTACCTGCGAGCCTGGGTTGGGGACGTGACACCCCGCAGGTCGTAGAGGAAACCGAATTCGTCACAGTGTTGCCGTGACCACAGGATTAGTAGGCGCGGCGATGGAGACCACGCGGGAGAAGACCGGTCAAGGCGCCCCTTCGCTATCGCAGTGAATAAAACGAGCGCCCACCGGGGCGCGGTAGAAATACCAGGCGGTGTGTCCGCTAAGCAGAAACCGCTTGCCAGGCGGGATACAAACGAGCGGCCCAGCCGGGCGCGGTAGAAATACCAGGCCGGTGTGTCCGCTCAAGGCAGAAACCGCTTGCCAGGGCGGGATACAAAACGAGCGCCAGCGCGGCGCGTAGAAATACCAGCGTGTGGTCCGCTCAAGGAAGAAACCGCTTGCCGGGGCGGGATACAAACCACGAGCTGGGAGCATGGGCACGGGCTGGCGATTGATCACCGCTGCAACGAGCTGTGA
>NW_014578847.1:0-1212 GCF_000485595.1 Priapulus caudatus
GAAAGTATTCTGAAGTACGATGCACTGGAACAGAAATGTTAAAAACTAGGGTCTCCGGAACGGCACAAATTTAAGATCTGCATGGTAACTAAACTTGTGATGCTCTGGGAACGAGATATTCTTAAAAATGCGATGCACTGGAACGGAATTGTTTAGGGTTGAAAATGGGGGTCTCTCCCGCGGCACATACCTACCATCAGGAGTACATAATAATCCCTATTATGTACTCCTGCTACCATGCAATATATATAGAGTGCCCCCCCCATGGGTGTTAGTGAGTACCTACATTTGTATTTATAGCATTAATGAGCAAATAGCCTACATTACTGTTTTACCTGAAGGATATCACACCATAATTTATTAACATTTTACAAATTTGAAATCGAGAATGCAAGCGTGAACATGACATTGACAAAAACACTTCAGACATCATTCACAATCTGCAGTATGTACTCTGTTCAACAGCTACTACGCGATGCCGCACACTAGTTACAACATTTCCGGGACAAGCATTATTTTAATTATCATTCCAAGTCTTATTTAAGTCCCTTCTGGTTCAAACAGCAAACAATATTTGTGAGGGCTGGTAAATTATGGTAAGGGCTGGTGAACAAAAAACTGCTGGTGCAAAATAATGTGAATTTCATGCCCTGTATAGCACATTAAATTACAACTAGCATTCGTCACAGCAGTTTTATGTCAATGCATATTAACCACATATCATTATAGCATCGAAAGCACCATCAAAAGTACATTATAAAAATAGCATATATGTAAATTGTAATCACACAGTCATGTCTGCCATCATATTATTGATTATTATGATAACGATGATCAAATCTATGATTGCTTACCTCCTCTCGTTTGCCAGCGTTGTCTTTTTCCTTTGTGGGTTTGAGCTATCCAATGAATCAACGTGTCTAACCGTTCTCCGTACAGTGTCAGCAACCTAAAAATGACAATGAACAAAGTTGTGCTTGTTTTGTTGTTGTTTTCTAGAGGTGGAGTTAAATGGTTCTCTTCATATTTACTACACAATTTGCTTGCAATGCTTTTAGAACGAAGTTAGATAATGTTTCTACCATTGTTAACAAATGCATAGCACCTATGATACGAAATTATTGTTGACAGAGCAACATATAAATTATAAGTCATATTTTGTAGCAAGGCCACACTGGCAACAATTGAGTGTCTACTGCTCATGACGATTCC
>NW_014578847.1:2691-4034 GCF_000485595.1 Priapulus caudatus
CTGCACTAATGAGGGAGTCCAATTAACTCATTTCCGACCACATTTACATCGAAATCAGCCCGACTTTTCCCATCATATCTTCGGTAAATAAACACTGAGACAGCACGATGATTTGCTCCGTTTTATATTTGCAATGTGGGCCCGATATAGGCTGAATTTTCATTGGCTAAAACTTGGTGCATGCACCAGGCCCCGATCATGATGCGGGCCTGTAATTTGCCTGGCGGGCCTGTAAAATTTGCCTGATTCATGGAAGTCTCAATAAAAAAAAATAATGGTAAATAAACACGAATGTATTTACTACCAGTCTTAATGTTTCTCTACTCTATTTCGCCTATTACTATCGATAACTTGCTGTGAATGCCGTTCAAATGCTCTTCTGCAACACATCAGTACACCGCACGCACGCCGCTGTGTACAAACAACTAGAATAAAAAAGAAAAAAACTTTTTATTCTTGTAGAGTTGTAAGACTTTGGTAGTAAATACCTTTCGTGTTTATTTACCATTTTTTTTATTTTAGTGAGACGTTCCACGTGCCTGTGTCTTCCTATACTTAGTTAGTTAGTACTTACGCCATTCTTCTAAATAGTCAGGGGTGTTAGGGCTAAAAAATTAAGGGGCCGTTTGGTTCACATTCTTCCAAAAGCACCAAATTTGGCCCAGATGTTGCCCATACCATACTTTTTTGATTTCTGGCGGGCGCCGGAATGGGCGCCCCCCGGGGCCGCCATATTGGCAAATTCAAATATGGCCGCCACCCGCATTGGGGGGCAATCTAGTTAAACATCCAAAAGAGCTATAATCATAAATAATAGCAATTTTTAGAGGTTTTCAAGGTCTGGGAATCTGATTCTGATCTTACTTCAGTGATTTGAGGTCAAGGTCACCTTTCAAGGTCACCCTAAAGGTCATTTTGGGGTTAAATATGTCATATTTTAGTGTTTTTTTTATCAATATATACAAACAGCATCTCATTTTATCAGTTTCCGGGGTTAAGTAACCCGAATCTGACCGTATTTGAACGAGTTGAGGCAATATTGCATGTCAGGGTCACGATAGAGGTCACCCGACCAAGAAGTGAATCGTACGTCAATTATAGGTAAAAAACCGAAAGTGCTATAATCAGACATAATACCACTTTTTAGGGATTTGTGGCCTCTGAGAATCCGATTCTGATCTTATTTATAAGATTTGAAGTCAAGGTCGCCTCTCAAGATCACCCTAAAGGTCATTTTGGGGTCAAACCCAGTAACAGTACTATCATTGTGGGGTACCCACGAACAGCCATCTCAATGTCTTCACAACCCATGATGTGAATAATATAGATAGCAAGGCTCAGGG
>NW_014578847.1:6058-11202 GCF_000485595.1 Priapulus caudatus
GACATGACAAACTTTTTTCGGTTCGAAAATCAAAGAGAGCCACCAAACATTCTTCAATGCCTCAATGCACCCACTGGCCGCACAGCTGCTGCCAAACAAGCCACGGTGGTGGTGTTGGATATAGCAGCAGTGATCCACATGGTGCGCCCCACAACAGTAAAGACATTCAGCGAGTATGTGCCGCTTTACATTGTACCATTTCTGAAGGCCCAAATGAAGAGTGGTATCCAACACATCGACGCTCTATGGGATAATTACCCCAAGTAAAATAACCTCAAAGCTCTCACGCAGCTACGACATGGAAAGGGCCCACAGACAAGAGTCGGCGATGGCAGCACTCAAATCCCGAAGCATGAATGGAGTGGTTTCCTAAAAAACAAGGAGAACAAGAAGGAGCTATCAGCACACAGATCTCTAAGAACGACATGGGTGGAAAGCTCCTCTTGAGTACCCGTTTTGAGACCGTGCTATCCAACAAGCATTGTGACCTCACAACACTTCAGCCATGCAACTATTCCGAGACGGACACAAGGATCTTACTGCATCTGGCACATGCCGCAGAGCAGAGTCATACAACAGCCTATGTTCGCACGGTGGACAGCGATGTCGTGGTTTTGGCAATCCGGGCTTTCAAGACCCTTGGCCTATCAGAGCTCTGGGTGGGGTTCGGTACTGGTAAAAAGTACCGTACCATTCCAGTCCATACCATCAGCTCCAATCTCGGTCCTTCAAAGTCCTTGGCACTACCCCTCTTCCTGAGCCTAACAGGATGTGACACGACTTCACAGTTTCTTGGATGTGGCAAGAAGACCGCCTGGGCAGCCTGGACAAGCATGCCGGACCTCACCAACACACTAGTGGCTCTCACGCGCGACCCTGACCTTTTCAGTCCGAAGTCTGTGCATATGCAGCAAGTCGAACACTTCATGGTACTCATGTACAGCAAGGGGTGTGGTGCAGCCGGTGGCCACCTCGGTCCAGCAGGAGATTCCTGACTTCAGTGAGCGGGGATGGCACAAAGATGGCACCAGTACATGGCAACCACTATGGACCACTCTCAGCGACGCTTCAGTGGCATGTGCCATTCTCTTGCACTGCGGCCGCCTCAAGGCATGCACAGGAAGGTGCAAATGCAACCGCGCCTGTGTCCGATGTACGGCCCTTTGCAAATGCGAAGGTGGGTGCGTTAATAGCGAAGATGACTAGTAGTACGTATTGCTGGCATCATATAGCGCATAGTAAGCCAGAACGTATTGACATTGTTATATTACTTAATGTCAGCAGATGTCATATCCTGCAAGCCAGAACGTATTGGTATATTGTTGCAGTGGCATATTGGTATAAGTTGTCCTTGTATTGTAATTTGAACATTTAAAGGCATACAGCAGCACATAAAGCATATTGTCATGTTTTTCGCTACAGCATAATATGTAATCTCTGAATTACTTTAATAAAAATTGATTCCTGAATAATCTTTGTTTTTCTTTAGTATTACACTGCTGAGCTTTGACCTTTGACCCCAAAATATGATCACTATGTCCTCAAACCGCCAAAATAAGATCAGAATCGGATTCTCAGAGGCCACAAATCCCTAAAAAGTGGTATTATGTCTGATTCTTAGCACTTTTGGTTTTTTACCTATAATTGACGTACGATTCACCTTTCGGTCGGGTGACCTCTATCGTGACCCTGACATGCAATATTGCCTCAAATCATTCAAATGAGGTCAGACTCGGGTTACTCAACCCCGGAAACCGATAAAATGAGGTGCTGTTTGTATATATTGACAAAAAAACACTAAAAAATGACATATTTGACCCCAAAATAACCTTTAGGGTGACCTTGAGGGGTGACCTTAACCTCAAATTACTGAAGTAAGATCAGAATCAGATTCCCAGACCTTGAAAACCCCTAAAAAGTGGTATTATTTATGATTATAGCTCTTTTGGATGTTTAACTAGATTGTCCCCCAACGCGGGTGGCGGCCATATTTGAATTTGCCAAAATGGCGACCCCGGAAGGCGCCCATTCCGGCGCCCGCCAGAAATCGGAAAAGTATGGTATGGGCAACATCTGGGCCAAATTTAGTGCTTTTGAAAGAATGTGAACCGAAATATCCCTAACACCCCTGACTGTGTTGTGTGACCTAAGTCGGTGTTTCCTCATAAAAACCATAGACATAGAATAGAGATTTTCTATTCTATATCTATGTTCCTTGATCCTTGATCGAAGCTTCTTAGAGAATATTGAATGTTATCATTTTTTCTGTTGCAATTATAAGTTGCATGAATGTGCTAATTTCTGTACCATGTTTAGGTTCCCTATTCCCAGTAGATAACAACGGTGGTATTTCTGTGGTACTTTGATATACATCTACTAGGGAGCCATATCCTCCACTGTTTATTTGGTCCAGGGTGGTACAGCACATGATCGGACCCAATACTGTTCCTTGTCTTACTACTTCTCTAATACTAATGCTGAGAGGGTCTATGTCCCATCCCCCACAGTTCTGCCGGAACGTACCCTGGTACTCATGCGTAATATGCGCGACGTACCGTCGCCTACTCCACTAACGATCGAGTGCTAGGGAGTCGCCTACGTCCTCTCCTAACCTAACCATATCAGATACTAATAGTAATAGTAAGTAGAAAGGGAAGTTGTCGCCAACGAAATGTATCCCCCGTGATCTAGTACTGAATCATTGTATGAATCATTAAGTATCATTGTAGAGGACGTAGAAGGTTACGGTAAAGTTTAAATAATTAAAGTCAGCAAAGACAAGGAGGTTTGTTACACAACTCATGTCTGACCTGAGATTGCATGTATGTCAAAAATTGGTTGGCCTTAGGGGTTTGGGTACGCCGACACAACTTCTCCCCAAGATGTGTAGAGTATTACCAAGTTTGGTAGCGCTAAGGTCAATTAGGGGCCGAAGTTATACGAGGCAGCAAGAAGAAAATATGATCAATGGGTCAAGGTAAAGGTCAAATAACAGTCATAGTGACGCATGGTTTTGGGCTACATCTGCGCAGCGGCGCCAGCTTCTGCCCGCAAAGATGTGTAAGTATACCAAGTTCTGGTATCCGCCGGCGCTAATATGTCACAGTTAAGGAGCAGAGTTATAGAGCGGAAGGGGAAATTATGATCAAGGTCAATGTCAAGGTCAAATAAAGGTCCGGCAGTGAGACCTGGTTTTGGTAGCGCTACGACAACCTTCTCCCCAAGATGTGTAAGTAGCAGACCATGTTTGGGTCACGCCTAGGTCCAATTAGGGGTCGAGGTTATAGGCGCGGAAGGGGAAGTCTCTGGAGCGCGCGCGGCTGGACAGACATGAAACCTAGTATCAGCCCGCCGACTTCGTCGACGGGGATTACAATAGACTGAATGAAAGTAATACGTAATAGTGAAACTATGCGGAGGTTCACGCTACTGCGCCAACTGGGTAGCTCTAGCTAGCTATAGCCGCTTCACATTGACATGGGCCGGCGCTGGCGCAGTCAATTGGTAAAGGCGGGCTATAGTAACTAGAAGCTACAACTGGGGTGCTCACTGTGATTCGAGCCTTTTCATTCATCTTATATATTATTATGTTCCAACATGGACCTCTCAGCCCTTTGATTCGTTTGAACCAAAGATCTACCAATACTCAATAGTACCATACAGTCTTTTACTTTTAGTTTTACTTTTAGCCATAGCCATAGCCATACGGCCCATAGGTTGTCGAAACACTTAATTGTGGTTCACCAAACATCATAGTATACCAAAGAGTTTATAACAATTATTCTAAGATTTATTATTATTATAATAATCATTATAACTATAAGCTCTTTGATCATACTCACATTTTTTCAACCCTCTGTTTTTGTCTCACAACAAATCAGACACAACAAATCAACAATCTCAATCTCAATCACGCTCTCGCAACAAATCAGCCATTGCTGATGAAGGCGCTCCGGTCGCACGATGACGCTCCATGAGAAATTATTTCCATTCGTTGGGGGAATTTCCATAGAAATAATATACTAGTTAGACTAGGCCCTAGGGTGTACCTGAGAACAATATATACAACTCAACTGGATATAAACAAATGTAATAATATGTACAAATGAAACATGTAAACAATGTATACAATGTATACAATGTATATAAATGTAATATGTACAAATGTAATATGTATAATTTATATACAACTGTATATATTGTTCTCAGGGGTGTTCTCAACCTGGCTACGTTAGTGTGTTAGCGCATGCGCAATATCTCACCAGAGGAGTTATATTTTGGGATGAATATGCACTTAAAATGGTTAGGGGGTATCTCAGCATAGATTAATTTCCCTAATAAACCCTTATCAGTACACCTGTGTTCATAATTAGGAGAGGGCCCTAGCATTTAGGGTACAAAACACCTACTTTATGCCCTGGCGTTCTTCCCCTTGCTTCCACTGTCCCTCGCCCAGCCTCCTTCCTCTTCTACCGCCCCCAGCTATTTTCCCTGCCGCATTTCCTCAGTCTCCCATCCCTTCTACCCCTCAGCAAGCTATATATTATGAAGTTTGCCTCAGACGGCACTGCACGCCTAACACGGTGCGCTCGCATGCGCAATATCTCCCGAGAGCAACCGTATTTTGCAAAGATTATGCATTTAAAATGAAGAGTAGTTATCCTAGCATAGATTTATCGTCAACGTTGATTAGCAATGTCATAATGGGAGTTGAACAAGAAGACCATTTCAAAAAGGTTCACAATTTTCAAGTGAGTCACCATCTGCCCAGTGCTGTTGATGTCCCTCTTGATGAGTGGTGGGCAGCCGTGGATGAATTAAACAAGCTTCCGAAGCTGTGCATAGTGGCATTTGCCCTGATGAACTGATTTCATGGTCCTCAGGTGGAGGGATCATTCAACACCATGAGTGATGTCATAGATTCGAAGTCTATACGACTGAACGTGGCAACCTATTCAGCAATACAGACGGTAAAGTATGGGGTTAGGGCAACAGGAAAGAGTGCTATCCAGCTGTATTCTTATGCAAAATGACCCGGTAGATGTGAAGCTTCGAAGAAGAGAGAAGGGGCGAGAGATAGAGGAGGAAAAGAAGGGAGAGAGAGAGGGGGAGAGGTGAGGGGAACGAAGTCTACGACCACGGGG
>NW_014578847.1:11263-16841 GCF_000485595.1 Priapulus caudatus
CTAGCAACGTAGCCACGCACAAAGAACCGTTACGCACACGGCACACCTGCTGCGTTGTCGAATCGACCTACCGACTCGAAGCCATTTATGCAGACAGCTTGTGCCGTGAAAACAACTTAATAACATAGCGTGATTTGTATCAGGGAACGAAGTCTACGACCACGGGGGAGCGCACAAGCAGCTACGCACACAGGCCACCAGGCGAGAAAGAGAGAGAGAGAGAGTGAGGAGGACCGTAAAGAGTGGAACGGGAAAGGGACGGACGGAACGAACGGGTCGGGGGACGCTCCGCCAGAGGCGCTGCGACGCGGCAAAGTAGTATTATTCTTTCTCTCTCTCGCTCTGTCTTTCTCTCTTTCTTTCTCTTTTTCTCTCTCTCTCTCTCTGTGCTGTGCCACTGCACCCCATACCTTGCCACACCCTTTACTTTAACCTTACCCAATCCCCACCCTTCCCTCTGCAGTGTGGGTCAGAGATGAAGAGGTGTGACGATGGGTGGAGACGTGTATTGTCGTCATGACGACGCCGTAGCTTGAGCGCTCCGTCGGACGGTCGGTCAGTCGGTCCGTCCGTCCGTCGGTCAGGGCCGTGTTTCGAGCGCTCAGTGAAGACAGAGGGCCGCATGCGTCCGATAATGCAAGATGGTGGTACCAGCAGGCAGGCAGGCAGGCAGACAGGCAGACATGCCGGCAAATAGCCCGGTAAGCAGGCATGCAGGGAGACAGAAAAGCAGACAGACATACAAACATACATGGAGGCAGGCATTAAGCCAGGGAGGAAGGGAGGCAGCGTTTGGGAAAGCAAACCAGTGTTCTGTCCCATGCTTGTTAGAATCTCCATTTACGCCAGTATTCTGTGTGTCATTCCCGATTGTATTCATCGCCTCGTAAAACCGAGCATTCCTTCTCGTTTCTCTTGCATTGTTGAGTTCGTATTGCACCTAAACCAGTATTTTATTCACGGTTTGAATTTCGCGACGTAAAACAGTATTCTCCAACCATTGTTTGAGCGCCAGTGCAAAGTTTGTTCTACTGGACGAGAGATGGAGCCACTATTGTAGGCTGCAATGTGTGTATAAGCATAGTATAGATGGTATAAGGCGCTTTGCCATTGTCAGTACGCGGGTTAGTTCTGCGAATAAATGAGAATGTATACAAGCAAATTGTCTTAGTGTTGTCTTATCTTGTTCCTTAGTTGTGTTGGGCTGCATGCACGCATATATGTGTACGACACATAGGGAAACGTTCGAGCTACCTTCTTATATCATAAATGAGATAATATAAAATTGATCAGCCATACATGCAACCGATTAAATGCAGCATTATACAAAACAGTAACTGAGAAAATACAGTGACATACACTCCAGAACCCGTTGCTATCTTTCTTAATTTTTATTGTTCTGCATATAAATCATCAGAGTGCAGTGAACACAAGCACAGATACGTCTGTGCCTGAAAAATATTATAGGAACATTAAAAATTTCAATAATAGCCATCATCAACTCATAAAGTAAGTGCAGCTAAATTCTTGAGGACAGCGGTGGCTTTGTGTGGTATCTCACTATCTGTCGTAGTAAACTAGACAATGAACACAACATTAACATTAAACAAAGACTGAACAAAATTGACCTTAAGCTGGGTATAATGTAAGCGGGCGAATCCCACTACACGCCAGGGAAGAGATGGCGATGCGGGAACGCAATCGGTGTCAGGGAAAATGTACAAGCAGAGACGGGAAGTTCCGCGGTCGGGCCTGAGATCAAAGCGAGCCATGGCTCGGAACGGAACCGCCTAACCGGAAACCACGGTCATGAATCCCCAAATTTTTGCGGATTGTGACAGGCAGCTCTAGATACCGACCGCGAAGGTGTCAACCTGTGGATGACTACGCTGACACCAGGGCCAGAATCGGATCATGGATTCGAGCCAAAGGGGAAATGCTTACCCCACCGTATTCGGTAGTTGCAATTCAGTAGCTATAATACTTACCCGACCTTATTCGGTAAGGCCGATTGGCCAAGTATGAGCTAAAACGAGACCGGTGACGTGGAGGAAGGAGCGTGGTCGTGGGTCCAAGCCACGGCGTATAAATAGGGGGGGACGACCCTCCGCAGGAGCTTTGGTTAAAGCGATACTCGCTGAGAAAGGTGTAAGTGCGTGATACGGTTACTGTTGTAGTAAACGCTCTCTTTTGTTCAGTAGTGCACTGAGAGAATTTATGTATCGTATTAGAGGTTAAATAAAACGCTAGTTCACGTTACTTCTTGTCTTGTCTTCTCTCTATAGTCTCTTGCAGAACCTCTACTTCAGTAGTGCGCATAACGCGTCTACAATAGCATTATCGCACCTGTCATTTCACGTTGACTCACCCAATGAACTCATGTCTACCTGCCATCCCGCGACCCGGATCGGTCACGTAGCCCCAACTGCTGAGGAGGAGAGAGAGGAGGAGGAGGAAGGGGGAGGCAGTTTCCACGCACCCCACGAGAAATGTGAATACATGACATGATTATTGGCAGCCACTGTCCCAAATCACATTTTGGCACGTGGCTTTACGCTGCCCCAGGCACGCAAACACACACGCACACACTCACGCGCGCACCCCCCCCCCACACACTCACGCGCGCACCCCCCACCCCCACCCACACACACATATATGCACGCACGCACGCACGCGCGGACGGATGCGCGCACGCACACAAATACAGACACACACACACACACTAACATACGCCCATGGAACGCCGATGAATGGATGGATGCGTTTGATGATTGATAGATATGATTGATTGTATAGGTAGTAAGTAGATTATTAGATAGAAAAGCCCGTTGATTTGTATGATAGATACACAGTAGGATAGATTGATTGACTGACCGTTTCGCAGTTAGTTAATTGCTTCTTAATTCTGTGTATACACCAGATTTATATCTCAATAAATGCTTAAAATGATACTAAAAATATTGTAGGTTGTGCATTCGTGTACGTAATAGTTCTGAAGAATATAAAACGCGAGCTATAACGAACTTCAGCAGTAAACCCGATTCCTGCGAACTTTTAAATTATTACGGTTAGCAATGGCAGAAGAAAGAAGGAAAGGAAAAGGAGACCGACCGGGTTCCATGCGAAATTCTAACTCTATGGCAACGGCATTGCCGTGAAAGATTTATTTGATTATAAGTAGATCGCTGTTATGTAAAGTGTGCAAGTACTTCATTATCAAAACAGAATCCAAGACAAATATATTGCATGTAGAAATTTCTTGAACTTATACGAAAGTCTATCATTCATTTATTTGAAAAATACATATTAATTTCATACCGACAATTCATTAAGTACTTGTGATAACACAACAATTTACAACAAGTGATAAATAAATAAATAAATGAATAAAAGTATGAATAAATGAATGAATAAATAAAGGAATGTTATGGCTGTCCCGAAATTACCATAAAACACAGAGACGTACGGCTCCTTGACGGGTAATATTGTCTTTAATATGTTAGACGTAGACTTGACGATTAACTGAAAGATAATCATCAAGATTACTAAATACAAAACATTCAGAAAATATCAGAAGTTACTATATAGAAATTAAACAATCAAATGATTACGTAACCAGAGATAACATCAGACGTACTTCGCTCATTTTAAACATCGGTACAATATCAGGACTATACGACAGGATGAATTACAATATACTAAATAGTGAATATACGCACAATACTCATGAAAGCAACCGTCTGTCTAATAACTTTGCTAGAACATGCAGTCTTTGGCTAGGTAAATCAGCATATAGACTGTACCCTTTCACAAACCCTCGTCCCTGATAGAATTTAATTATGATACTCTATACTTACAACATACGATAAAATACAACATATACTGATGCGCGACACTTCCATTATAAACTAATTGCTACCGAAACAATTTCGCTCCGTCTCCAATCAATAAACTGCCATCAGATCGTGCGGCTTCATAACCCTGGCTGTACTACGTACACCACATAGCCCACTCTTGTTACTCGTGTCCGCATATAGTCTCGTAAAACGTGTTATCAGGTATTCCTTATCACGTGATACTCTCAAGTGAATATTATATTGACCAATATGCACTAAAACACGAACTATGGTCAATCCTATGCACGCTAGCAAGGTCATGGGGTGACGCTATTACAACAAACGGTACACAGGGTTCATAGTAGTAAGTAAGACACATGTTGAAATAAGGACTTATAAGACCCTTTCTGGAGGCCAAAATAAGACTTTTTTACGCGACTATTAAAGTACACTAATAATTAAGTTTCTCTTGCATTGTTGAGTTCGTTTTGCACCTAAACCAGTATTTTATTCACTGTTTGAATCTCGCGACGTAAAACAGTATTCTCCAACCATTGTTTGAGCGCCAGTGCAAAGTTTGTTCTCCTGGACGAGAGATGGAGCCACTGTTGTAGGCTGCAATGTGTGTATAAGCATAGATGGTCAATCGGAAAACCCATTCGACTCTTCCCGTCATGCCTAGAAAACAGTGCGCTATTCTCTATACAGTGCGCTAGAAAACATGCGCTATTCTCTGAATGGTCCGAGGTACCCGATTGCATAGATGGTATAAGGCGCTTTGCCATTGTCAGTACGCGGGTTAGTTCTGCGAATAAATGAGAATGTATACAAGCAAATTGTCTTAGTGTTGTCTTATCTTGTTCCTTAGTTGTGTTGCGCTGCATGCACGCATGTATGTGTACGACGCATAGGGAAACGTTCGAGCTACCTTCTTATATCATAAATGAAATAATATAAAATTGAACAGCCATACAGGCAACCGATTAAATGCATTATTATGCAAAACAGTAACTGAGAAAATACAGGTACAGACACTCAAGAACCCGCTGCCAACTTTCTTATTTTTCATTGTTCTGCTTATAAATCCTCAGAGTGCAGTGAACATCAGCACAGATACATGTGTGCCTGAAAAATATTATACGAATATTAAAACTTTCAATAATAGCCACCATAAACTCATAAAGTATGTGCAGCTGAATTCTTGAGGACAGCGGTGGCTTTGTGTGGTATCTCACTATCTGTCCTAGTAAACTAGGCAATGAACACTAACTTTAACATTAAACAAAGACTGAACCAAATTTTCAATTGACCTTAAGCTGGGTATACTATAAGCGGGCGAATTCCACACACCAGGGAAGCGATGGCAATGCGGGAACGCAACCGGTGTCAAGGGGAATGTACAAGCAGATACAAAAGGTCAGCGGTCGGGCCTGGGATCAAAGCGAGCCGTGGCTCGGGACGGAGCCGGCTAGCCGGAAATCACGGGCATGAATCTCCGAATTCTTGCGGATTGTAACAGGCAGCTCTAGACGATCTGCAGCCGGATATCCGCGCGAAGCGCTCAAACGCTGCGTAGCGGCCACTTTTGCAATTTCGCTGCCCTCTTCCCAACGCCAGTACTCAGTTCCTTTCCTAGGGTTAGCTTGAAGCCGGCTTTTCGCTCTCATCGGCAGTTCTGCGCATTGCACGAGGGATCGCACTACCCAGTTAGGTAGAGACGGGCTAGAAAAGCTCCCAATTTG
>NW_014578847.1:20911-22745 GCF_000485595.1 Priapulus caudatus
CGAGATTCGTACTCCCGGCGTGCAATCTACCGATATAGGTAGAAATTTAAAATGTCCGCTGCCAACAAATATCATATCAAATTGAGTGCACACTTTGTTCCATGCCAAAATATGTGACCTTTGTGTTTTGAATAAATGCTCTCCGTTTTTCATGACTTTCGATACAGCCCGGCACAATACCTTAACAAATTTTTCCTTTAGATTTATCAAAATAGGCTGGTCAGATTTTTCCTCGCGAAGTGTTACCAAGCCAGCTGTATTAGATTTTGTGTTTTCAATAATTAAATTTTCTCGATATCTATCGATTTCGAATAGGAAGTCGTATTCGTCCGGCAGACCAGCTTTTGTGCGGTTGGCCGTGCTGCCTATCAGAATGGGCGTGCAGGAGAAGTCACTGTCTAAGACTTTTATCTCCTTGCAGACTCGCTCTATCAGGTCTAGCACGGCGTCCCGCATTTTATCGCATTCCCCCTGATGCTCTAATTTTCCCAAGCCTGGCGTCTCCCATATATCAGACAGTGACGTCACACCAATGCCATTACAGCGTGATATCTTTCGTTCTATGTCACAATAACAATGGTCGGGCAGCTCACTGACAAAGTATTGGTACGCCAGTATAGCGCCGGCGGATTCTCTATAGCCGTCGTTGATGGTGACCTTACGGGCGCCATCTACGGCCACCTGGTACGCTGTTTGCACGTCCTCAGGATGCCACGCCCTTATTTTATCCAATAATTCCATCACAATGCTTGCGTAACCGCCTTCGGCAGCCCACGCCAACACCGTCCAGCCATTGTTACTGCGACTCTCCTCCACGCGCGCTTCTGTTGCTAGTAGCTCTATGACACACGATGTATGACCTCTACTGGCAGCATGCATCAACGCCGTCGTGCCATTCACGTCCGCGTGATCTATGTTAGCGCCCGCACCTAATAACGCTGTGACCGTATCGGTATGACTGTTAACAGCTGCTACAATTACTGCGGTGTGGCCATTCACGTCCACGTGTTCTATGTTAGCGCCCGCACCTAATAACGCTGTGACCATATCCGTATGACCGTTAAAAGCTGCTGCTATTACTGCGGTGTAGCCATTCACGTCCGCGTGATCTATGTTAGCGTTTGCACCTAATAACGCTGCGACCGTATCCGTATGACTGTTAACAGCTGCTGCTATTACTGCGGTGTAGCCACCCACGTTCGCGTGTTCTATGTTAGCGCCTGCACCTAATAACGCTGTGACCGTATCCGTATGACCTCTATCAGCTGCTACTATTACTGCGGTGTAGCCATCCACGCTCGCGTGTTCTATGTTAGCGCCTGCACCTAATAACGCTGTGACCGTATCCGTATGACCTCTATCAGCTGCTGCTTTTACTGCGGTGTTGCCATCATTGTTTGCGTGATCTATGTTAGCGCCTGTACCTAATAACGCTGTGACCGTATCTGTATGACCCTTACCAGCTGCTACTATTACTGCGGTGTCGCCATTCACGTTCGCGTGTTCTATGTTAGCGCCTGCACCTAATAACGCTGTGACCGTATCCGTATGACCTCTAGCAGCTGCTACTATTACTGCGGTGTTGCCATCATTGTTTGCGTGATCTATGTTAGCGCCTGTACCTAATAACGCTGTGACCGTATCTGTATGACCCTTACCAACTGCTACTATTACTGCGGTGTCGCCAGCATTGTTCGCGTGATTTATGTTAGCGCCCGCACCTAATAACGCTGTGACCGTATCCGTATGACCTCTAGCAGCTGCTACTATTACTGCGGTGTTGCCATCATTGTTCGCGTGTTCTATGTTAGCGCCTGCACCTAATAACGCTGTG
>NW_014578847.1:23178-55068 GCF_000485595.1 Priapulus caudatus
CACACACACACACACACACACACACACACACACACACTCACACACACGCACGCACGCACGCACGCACGCATGCACATACTCGTGCGCGCGTACACACGCCTTCGATGACACACGCACGCACGAGCACGCATGCATGCGCAAAAGCCCTAACTTCTTCATCGGCATGAGAACGGACGAGAAAATGAAACTAGAGTCGCGTTCACACGGTCATGGTTTGGCTCGAGCCAAATGGGCTAGATTTGGTTCGGGCCAAATTTGGCTCGGGCCGGTTTGAGTCGGAACGTTCACACGTACGCAAGTGAATACTGTCTGTCAAATTCAAATTCAAATTCAAATAAATTTTATAGTCACAGATACTTTGGCAGTATGTCGCGAGATGGCGTAGTGTACGATTCAGAGTGTTTACTTACGTTCCGAGCTCAATTATCAATCTTGAAAACGCGCCTCCTGATTAAATTTTCGAATTTTTATACTGTTTTGGACTTTATTTCGTCGAAGTACACGTTCGACACTCGCGGCATCTACCGCTCAACCAATTCTACCGCTCTACCGCTCGCCGAATACTGGTGCTAAAATTTGGCTCGGGCCTGGTCCGACGTTTTCGATGGGGCCAAATCTGGCACGGGCCTAATTAGGCTCGGGGCAAAAACGTCCGTGTGAACGCTCGGCTCGAGCAAAATCTGGTGCGGGCCTAATTAGGCTCGGGCCAAAAACGTCCGTGTGAACGCGCGTTAGAACGATTGTCCCAGAGAGAGACTAATTATACCCCCACCCCCCTTCGAGCTGTTATGGTGCCTGTATGTGTCTTGTAGAATTTGTTAACGAACGGCTGTATGGGAAAAATCAGCTGCCACAGAAGGTGCAAACCAACGCAGAGTGAAACATAAACAACATCAAGCACATACACACACACGTACGCACGCACGCACGCACGCACGCACGCACGTGTAACGAGGAGTGTTTATGGTACATAAACACCGGCTACATCCGAGCTCGCCCGTCGCGGGAATGAATCCCGATGGTGACACTGAGGTGCGGCAAAGGAGAAGAGGCGACGGTGGAGAAGCACCCGCTCTCGAGGTCGCACCGTGAGAAACTCGCGCCGTGAGAAACGTGTCACTAAGGCGCGGGTTTACGATAACCAATTACGGACAGACTTAAAAGCGAAGGCTCAGGCCGAGCTCGAGAGTCCTTCCAACTGACTCTTGTTCACTCACTCGTCTCTAACGTTTATACGAAAACCATATAATATAAACCATAAATTATATTAAACTATATTTCGTATCTTGTACTTTGTGACTGATTCTACTCTCATCATGTCGAACAATAAACGCCAGTGTGGTACGTTACGACCGTAGTTGTTGTCTCTCTGTTGGTTTGCGTACTCCCACTCCTGCATCTACCTACATATCTACACCTACCTACGCCTAGCCTTAGATCGCCAGTAGTCTTACTCCGCTAACGAAACACATCGTTACACACACACACACACACACACTCACACACGCACGCACGCACACACACACACATACACACACACACACACACACACACACACACATACGCGTGCGCGCGCACACACATCTTTGAANATCATCGTCCGCGTGATCTACGTTAGCGCCAGCACCTAATAACGCTGCGACCGCATCCGTATGACCGATACCAGCTGCTGCTAGTAATCTGTAATTTGTGAAGTACTGTGGTAATCTGTCTATTCTCGTCGGTGGTCTCTCGGTCGTCTTCCTAACTGTAGTAGATTGATGGATGCTCATATTGCCAGTGATATATTGTGCTTCTCGATACTTGAAATCTGGAGAAAAAAACATTTCATCTCTCGTAATTAGAAGAAGGTTTTAAATTTGTTTCCTTCTCACACTGTACGCTAGCATGCGGCTGTGTTTGATTACACATGACACAGTCATGACACACACGTGACAAATCTGAACTAAAACGATGATAATTATCCGTGTATTTATAAAAGGGTTTAATTTCATAGATACGAAGATTTAATAGATGTGAATATTTAATGAGGGAAAAATATTAATTGTAACGTTTTTTTTATGGAAAATCGAAAATGCCGTCAGAACGATTGCAAAGCGGACATGATTTAATAAGAGCAAACTTACTGTTTGTCTATCGTATTTCAGGCACGTGTAGCGGTAGCTGGCGACCCCTGGCGATGTTGATCACTGTCCTGACACCTGAGAAAACAATACACCTGATGTGACATTCTATCGTGTGAGACTGATGAACTAAAATCATATATACATATATATAAACTAATCTTTGTTAGTGAGGTTACGAAATACAGAGAATTTTAGGAGTACAGATTCCGGGAAATTTTCAAAAATATTTCTTTAAATTTCTAAAACTTTGGGTGCGTATAAGGCAACATAAGGTCTTATAAGCTGCGAAGTTACGAAGTTACTTGCACTCTGCTATATATATATATATTATATTCACACAAGCACGCACGCACACATGCACATATAATATATATATATATATATATAAATTTTTAAATAATATACAGGTACATACATAAATTTTAATCGAAAAAATTTACGATTGGATTTATTAAATCAATGTAAAGTGTGGTTTGCAGATGTTACAAATGGTAGTTGGGTGATTGGAAATGTCGCGACGGTGGTTGCATAATGGGGTAGTCGGCGGCAGCGCGTTTGATGTAGTATGGATGATGGAGATGAGAAACGGTTGTGAGAGAGTTGGTGTGCATGTGTGCAGCGGGTGTGGTTGTCCGCGCGCGCGACTTTCTTTGTTAGCTAGAAATGTATAAATGGAAGGTTCTTGGTTGAGAGAGGAGAACAAGAAGAGGGAGAACAAGAGTGTGCGAGGCACCCGGCTGCGTGCCTCGGTGCGCGCGTATGTGGGTTGAGAAACAATAATACTATTTGCGAAACACAACTGCTTGGACTTTGGAGTTTTCCTTATTCATCGCTACAACAAATTTACTTTGAACCGGTGTAGCGCAAAATTTCTGACTTGCGAAATATCTGAGATAGCCCCGCCCCGCCCCGCGCCTATGCGCACGCGCATGCGCACTTCGCGTGCGTCCCGACCCGACTAATCACGGCTCGTCTTTGTGTGCGAAATTTCTGACCTGCGAAATATATGATATATGATGTGTATGCACATGCGCACTTCGCATATATGCTCAAATATGGCGATTTCCACTTTAGCTAAGACACCAGCTGGTGGAGAAGGAGGTGGGGTAGAAGCTTGTGGAGAAGGAGGAAGGGGAGAATGAGGAGGGGGAGAAGCTGGTGAAGAATGAGGAAGGGGAGAAGGGAAGGAGAATGAGAAACAAGAGAAGAGAAGCTAGTGGAGAAGGAGGAGGGGGAGAAGCTGGTGGCGAATAAGAAAGAGGAGAAAGGAGAAGTTGGTGGAGAAGGAGGAGGGGAGAAGCTGGTGGAGAAAGAGGAGGGGGAGAAGCTGGTGAAGAAAGCGGAAGGGGAGAAAGGAGAAGCTAGTGGAGAAGGAGTAGGGGAGAAGCTGGTGGAGAAGGAGGAGAGGGAGAAAGAGGGGGGAATGAGGAAGGGGAGAAGGGAGAAGCTGGTGGAGAAGGAAGGGGAGAAGGGAGAATCTGCCAACCCAGCCCCCCCTGTACATCAATGAAATGCTGCCGCAGCACGCTTCCCCTTTCTAACCTTTCTCCTCCACCAGCTTCTCCNGCTTTCAAGTGCTGCGCCAAACTTGAAAATGATCATCAAATATATGGGAATCTTTAAGAATTTTGAAATTACATCTCTGGGTGTTTATTTGCAAATTAACGCGATTTCTTATTTTTTTGGTAAATTTTGCCCTTGACCTTGGCCTAAATGCATGTCCTTGAGTTCTAGCGATCTCAAAGGTATCACCAAATGAATGGTCATCCCCATTTAGTTGGAATCAACACCTTAAATGTTTTTCTACGCTGTTTGGTTCCAAAATTAAGCGCGTTTGAACATTAAGACCCGGTGGACTGGCGGCCATCTTGGATTTGACCTCTCAGGTCCTCAGAGGTCAAATCTGACTTCCTCCACATCTGAAAATAAACATCATGTATATACTAACTATGCTAGAAATTTCATGCTTTTCTCATAAAATGCACAATTGTTATAATATGAGAGCTTATCAACTGTACTATAGAGGCTACTGTCCCTTTAAAGAATGATGCAAAAACCCTAAAAAGTGCCCCAACCCTAATTAACCCTGACCCTAATTAAATTTAAAATATATGTTAAAATTAGAAGTGCCTAGTAAACATATCCTATCACCCCTTTCAGCCGGCTGCGTTACTTCTAATTTTAACATATATTTTAATATATATTTTAATACATATTTTAATATATATTTAAAAATATATGTTAAAATTAGAAGTGCCTAGTAAACATATCCTATCGCACCTCTCAGCCGGGTGCGTTACCGACCTCTCTCGCCACGTAGTCTTAATTGCGAGATGGGAACTTGTGGCTACTTCAATACATAATAAAGTAAGATAACAATAGATTAATGAAGAAAGTATTTATACAGCAGATCAAAGAGGAAGGAAGAAACTGGGGAAATTAAATCTTAATAATCCTAGAGGAGTACGAACTAGAAATCTCATTTACAGCCATAGGATTAAAACCAAAAAGAGCCTGGAAAAAAACAAGTCAAAGATGCCATACTCAAACGAGTACCGTCAACTGGGGCTACTTTGAACAGAGGGGCAATTAATTAACATTGATCACCCCAGGCCAAAAAAAGATGAAATGAGAATTATGGCTATATGGGCAATCTTATTGACAAAATTATTTTTGCATATTTTCTGTTGATGAATAAAATATTTTACAATGTATTTGAATATTTAATACATGAAATAGGAGTGCCGCAGTAAATTGCAAATCGCTGACTTGAAATTGTAAAAAAATTAGCATCCTGCAAACTTTCACAAGTACGGACCACACAGAGGTACACACAATGTTCAAAATAACCCCTAACACAGGGGGTTTCTTTGAACAAATAAAAATCCAAAAAAATTATCACATCACTTTAACCAATCTGATAATAAATTTATACAACCATTCTTTTGAATCAAGTATAGCCCCAATATAGCTCACCATTCAAAGATTTCTTCCTACCATGTGCAATGATTTTTTTTTAATATATGAAAACGGGTGAATGGCATGGGGTAAATGGCATGGGGGTAATTGTCGGGGGGGAGTAACTGTCTGGGGGTAATTGTCCGGGGGGTAAATGTCCGAGGGGTAATTGTCCGAGGGGTAATTGTCCGTCGGGTAAATGTCCGGGGGGTAATTGTCCTGGGGGCAATTGTCTTTGGGGTGATTGTCCGGAGGTAATTGTCCGGGGGTAAATGTCAGGGGGGTAATTGCTCGGAGGGTAAATGTCCGGGGGGTAATTGTCCGGGGGGTAAATGGCATGGGGGTTAATGGTATGGGGGTAATTGTCCGGGGGTAATTGTCCGGGGGAGATTGTCCGGGGGGTGTTTGTCCTAGAACCATTTTGACCATAAACCGCTAGCTGTTGAAAGGAGGAAAGGCAGTATGGTCACTGCTTGCCGAGGATCGTTCACAATCACACGGAACGTTTCCCACTTCAAGCGCGTTGACACAACACAACGTGACAAAGAACCAGCAGATGATGCTCCCGATGAGACACTGGATGATGCCAGTGATGCCGACCACGAAATTCCGCCTGAGAATGGAAATGGCAGCACTTCGCTTAAATCGTGCATACGTCAGCAGAGCACATGCCCAGAGCGCGGACAGAGGTTACCAGTCTGTTTCAGAGACTATACCGGACTACCCGAACACTTCGCAAACGAGTGTCGACTGCAAGTGTCGACGGCAAGTGTCGACTGGTAATCATGCCGCGTTAAGCTCAGTTGGAAAAAGATCGGATTATCGAGGTGAAGTACTAGTGACCTCTCCCTCTTTGTTTTCCACAAACCGAATTTGGCGTAATCACTTTGCGTTGAGTTCTGTTCGTGTCAAAAACAACCATTTTGAAAAGTTGGTTGTTCTTATGTGTTTTGACTAAATTGTTAATAATTTGTAGTTTGATTTGATATTCGCTCTGCCGTAAGTTCATGAGTTTCAGCAAAAATTTCTGTATAATCATTGTAATACCATGATAATAGTTTTAAACATTTTAGGCTCCATCATTGTTCCATATCGTAAATCCGACATAATTGTCGATAGGCTTAAAGTGTTATCTAACATGCCTATATAATCAAAATTTCTATTATACAGATTCTGAACAAGGCTAAAGGAGAACAAGTTCTTATCTAGAAAGGGAGGAATGTAGTGTTCATGTAATTCCAAAACCCCTCTTCGGTTCTCCCCTAGTGATCATTCTCTGTACCCACAGGAACCAGAAGTTCGGCCATATATAGAGGATGAGCATAATGTTAGCTAACAGAATTATTCAATTAAAGTATTGTGATTATATCCAGATTTATCGTCATTCGTTCAGCCTTCAGCATCACATCTAGGACACCTCAAATCTTACACAACCTTTTAACTATAACACAACTTCTTAAATCTCAGACAAATTTTTTACTCTAATTCAGCTTCATGGCGATATCTTGATTCTAAACGAATTACTAATTTTAAGACAACTTTTTTACACAAAGCTAACATTAATAACTCTAAGACAACTAATTAATTCTGATGCAACTTCTTTAACTGTAAGTCGTTTACATTGTAAGAATACTTTTTAACTGTGAGACAACTTCTTAACTACAAGACAACATCCTACCTCTAAGACAACGTCTAGGACAGCTCGAATCTATAACAACTATTTCACTATAAGACAATCCTCATGTACAGCACAACTTCTTAATTCTAAGACAAATTTGAACTATAATGCAATTTTATGACGAAATGTTGAATCTACATTTTTGATAATCTTAGAACTTTATGAAAACTTCCTAACTCTAAAACATTATAATAATTTTAGCACAACATTTGCCCGTGAGGCAGGCAGCGATGTATTATCGCCGCTAGTAGACACCGCATAACGCGTCAATAGCAGAGAGTACAAGGTCTATGGCTTTACACTCTCTGCCAATCCCAACCTCCTCCGTTACATCAGGGTGAGGGAGTGCAACTATGGAAACGTAAGATACCTCATCCCACGATTGTTTTATACTCTCCCTCCTGGTCTCATCTATCCGTCAACAACCGTAATAGCATAAACATTAATCGTGCTCGTCTGTAACCGAGCATCGGTTATAGCTATTATATTACGCCATATAATAACACCATAGTGCACACTTAATTAAATTAAGAATAAACGATTACCGCGGTTCTTGGAATAATGTCGTCATATTTTATGCGATTATCAGAGGAAACTACATCACTTGTCAAAATAACAGTTACTCTCAGGTTAATTACATCGACTTGTCATGAAATGAAACTGGGTAAGAACAGTCGCATCGTTTTAAAAGGCGGATTATCTTGTAAATTTAAAATTATGTTAATGGCCGTCTGTCTTTAAAGAGATATTGTGCTACCTTGTATTCGTGCTTTCCTCCATGCTCGGTCGAAACGGCGCAACACTGGATGGCTTGCAGCCAAACAATTCCTTTGCAGCGTGACGAAAGCCTTTGTACTTGTCTAAGCGAGTGATTCTGTTCCCCGCTCCGCAGGCTCTACGGTTTAGTGAGTGCGCTAGTGGCACCCGTTTGTTATAGGGGTAGTAACAGGTTGCGTCGATATAGAGTCCACGATAGATCCACAGATAGATAATACGAACACAGTATTATGAAAGCTACTCCTCGTGCGTCTATTTCAGCTCAATCAGACACATTACACACTCTACGAAACTACACGGATATCTACATACACACCGAATCGTAACCGAATATCAGTAACCTCGTACCGTAAGGCGTGGATCGCGAAGTAGCTCGGCAGGGGTGAAGGTGGACAGTTGAAGGTAGGAGGGGAAGATGGCAAGGAAAAGTATAGAATGAATAGGATCAGGAGCGGGGGAAAAACTGGACCGTGTTGCGGAAGGGATGGAAGCCGAGTCTCTTTGTTCTTGCGCATTTGCTGTCAACAAGGCCATAAAGTTATCTAGGCTAATAATTGGGTCGCGCATCGCGCGCGACTCCACCGCGCGCGACTCCACCGCGCGGCGCGGCTGAATGAGACCCCCGGGAAATTAGCAAAGTGCGCCCACGTATGGAGAAGCCAAGTGTAGAGAAGCCGCGGGTGGAGACGCCAGGTGTAGAGAAGCTTTCTTACCCCTGCCGCCTCCCTACACTTGCCCCGGGGTTCCGAAACGTTAGGAGCCGCAACCTGTGGCGAGTAACGTTGCGCCATCACGTACGGAACGCAGTGATGGTGCAACGGTGTCGTAGTAGGCCAAAGCAGGTCGCAGTAGGGGGTAGTACACGAATGTGTAGGAGGTGATGCGGTACGGTACAACACGTTTCAATAACTATCTATTTTTTTTTCTTCTAAATGCCAGCACTAGATATATGTGCTGCGGGATCGGCCAGACGTCATTATATAGACCGGCGCGGCAATACACGAGACGTACGAGGACGAGTACGTCGAACGAACAATAGGGGGATATCTTAAGCCCTTGAATAGGGCAACACAGCAATACGGCAATACGTTAATAGATGAACACATTGTTACGGTAATACGGTGATACGTTACATTAATACATCAACACGCCAATACATTACTGGATCCATACATTACATCAATACATCAATATACATGAATCGTCATTCCACGGTCTGGGCGGGACTGGGACGTCGGTGTGCCAGTCCTTCTCTTCTATTGGCTAATCGTAGTCGTAGTAGGGTGACCGTCGGCCGCGTGGAGCTGCAGGAGCTACTGTGCCCTCATGAGCTCCAGGGGCGTGCGGCGTCGTGGCGGGATGCCAGCCGCGCCGCGCCGCGCCGTTAACGTCTAGCAGCTAGCCTGCTAGGGCTGTGGGCTTGCTAGGATGAGGGCCGAGTCCCCCTCTACGTTGCGTACCCCAGCCCCCCCCCCACACCCGACCCCCCTCATCCTACCCCGTCACCAAAGGACATGAGCGTCTCCCGTTGCAACGAAACCAACGCAAGCCACTACCACTATAGGATGTACGAAAGCCGAGTAAACACAACGCAACAAGAAGACGAAGAGAAAGACGAAGAGGAAGAAAGAAGACGCTACCTTCGCCCCTACCCTACGCTCGCGCATCTAGATGCAGCACGTGCATCCACACACTCGAGCGACTCGCAACCAGCGCCTGACAGCGACGACCCCCCCCCCACCCATCGGCGTCCGACAGTGACTTCAGCGATACCGATCTCATTCCGCTTGCACGTTTCCGCGAGACACCAGCGACGATTTCTCTGATCAAGGAACCCAACCACCTACGAAGTGCATACTACGGATTCTATGGGCCGTGTATCCACTGAAACGTCCAAGGACACCGACATCGGTCACACCGCTCAGACACTGCCCGACGACCCAGAGCACGTGAACGTCATGCTCAGAGAGCGCACCACTACGGCGCCTCTGTGCACGCCCGAATCGTCGCAACACGTACCGGTAGTAACCCGACCAACGCAATGCATGCCGTCGTGTCCGCCGAAGGACACCACTGCTCAACGCCCGAGTCGGGTGCACGTACCCCCCCCCCTACCCGCCCCTATACCCGCGCCACCTTCGCATGCACATATAGGCGCGATCGCAAGCCGTCCCCACGCCGCAGAAGCTCGCACGACGCGCGCCATTCAGCCTTTCTCCGCGCCTCGCCGACGCGCGCCCGTTAGCGGCGCATGGCTCACATTGTGGCGCGCACTCTATGGCTCACGAGGCCACACGTGGCAATGGGCCACGGCTAAACCCCAGCCATAATGCCCACTATATGCCGCATCCAACTCGTGTCCTAATATTGTCAGTACGAGCATACGGTAGTCAGAGAACGCGTCGCACATTCGTAGTCCCGGAGACTTTAGTTCGGCTCTGTTCCTCCGTGTTCCGCGTGCGCGATATATAGATATATAACCTACATGTCTACCTCTTAGCAAGCGTATTTACCGAGAACGATGGCAGCCGCCAACACAGCGCCGCGTGCAAGTGCGGATCCTCAGCCGCCGCCGCCGCGCTCGACGACTGCTGCCGTCACATCGCAGGACCTCGATGCCTCGACGTCTAGCGGCCCCGCCAGTAGGCCCCCGATTGCCTGGCCGCCGGCTGCCGCTATGACCGCTATCTCTACGGCCTGCCGCACGACCACGACCCCGACCACTGCTTCAGCGAGAAAGCCATTCACTAAGAGTAAGCTCTGGACTTCCTTAACAAGTGCGTCGATCTGCTGCTTGGGCGGGGGAATGTACTCGAGCGTAGCGTCAAGGCTCGTGTCGGCCGTAAAAGGACGAGTATCCAAGGGGTTGGGAGTTCCACCATGACCACGGGGGAAAAGAGAGGGGGGGCAATCGAGGGGGGAGAAAGAGGGGGAGAGAGAGGGGGAGAGAGGGGGGAAGGGAGGGGGGCGTTCGAGGGGGATAGAGGGGGAGAGAGGGGAAGAGAGGGGGGGCGTTTGAGGGGGAGAGAGGGGGAGAGGGAGGGGCGTTCGAGGGGAGAGAGGGGAGAGAGGGGCAGCGCTCTGAGGGAGAAGAAGAGGGGGAGAGAGAGGGGGCAAAACGAGAGGGGGAGAGACAAGGGGGAGAAGAGGAGGGGAAGAGAGGGGGAGATAGAGGGGGAGAGAGGAGGGGTGAAGAGAGCGGGGNGCTTCTTCTCTCATCCAATTTGCTGGCACTGGGAAGGCAAGAGTTTGCATGCACGTGAACCAAGCTAACAATCATAACACGTTTTTAATACAAGTACACTATTAGATAATTATAGTATTATGAAACTTGAGTTTGCAACAGTGTTAAATCACATTATTTTCCGCCAAAATGTCCATGCACCCACTACTTGAAGTTGCAGTAACACTAAAAGTCACTAATAGGGCATATATTCCTTGTTTCTTTTTCAAAAGTACGAATAGTGAATATTCATCTAATTTTTGAAAATTTATAATAATACTGTGGCAATGCACCAGGGTGGCTTTTAAGCACGCATTTAAAAATGTGAAATACCATAAAAAAAACATCTGGTCTCTGCTACACACTACAGCAGAGAGCGCTCATTTTAATGTGAATTTCAAAACCGTTCTCCACAAAACCCCAGTCAGGGTTAAATTGTAAGTTATCAAGGCTACTGAGTATAGGCCCCTACTGACTTACTCTTAGACTTAGTGTCTACAGACTATACAGTCTACTACATCTAGGCGAAGTAAATAATAATTAGCCTAATTGGCGATTCAAAAGTGTAATAATACTAAACTCATTAATAAAAGATATAAATAGCGTTATATAGGCCCTATATTACGATTAGAAAGTGCTATTAATAATATATTTAAAGCGCTAGTCTTATAGATAATTACCTTTCCTTGTTTTGGATAACTTTTCCTCAGCTACAAATAATGTGGAGATCTCAGGGTGTATCACGTATCAGGATTTAATAGACTAATCGGGACCAATAGAGCTGACTCACCGTAATAGAGAGAATAACATAATATGACTAAAGAGAGGATAAGATAGATTGCACATAAACAATAGACCCGCATGTAAACAATTGACGCGCTTGGGAGGGCAGCATTTGGATCATACTAGACTGCTGCGCCTGTCGGGCGAAACGAGGATATTCACTTAAGTTAACATAGAGTTTGGCCTGCGATGATGCAATAGCGGGTTGCGACATCGCAATGAGTCACCAACGTGCGTACGGGCCGGACCAGATGCCAACGCCCTAGGGGGGGGGGTTTTGCTAGCTGAGTAAAATAAAGGAGGCAAGAGTCGCAGGCTAAGAGGCAGTATTTTGCAGGTCTAGTAGGAGGAAGCAAGAAGAAGAGAAGGAGAAGAAGGAAGAGGGAGTCTTTAGGTAGCAGGTCGCACCAAGGAGGAACAAGAGGAGGAGCAAGCACCGAGGACAGACAGACGAAGGAAGGGCGGGAGAGAGGAAAGCAGCCTGAACGAGAAGGGAAGGCGTTATATTTCCAGGGATAGGTTAGAGGTGAAGACGGGAAGAGGAAAGAGGGAGGAAGAAAATAAGGAGAGAGGGATAGACGCACAGCTATTTCAGGGTAGGTGTAAACGCAAGAGCCGGACGGGAGAGGGAAATAAAACGGGCGAAAGAACGGACGGTCTGGCAGAGGCTAGGAGCGACTGCGAGGAGAACAAACACACCTGGGAGACGGCTTGGGATCCACGCAAAAGCAAGACGAACGTGAGGGAAGAAAGACGAGCCGCGACGCCATCAGTACCCACGAGATCGATAGAAAGACCGTGCAAATATACGGAATGCAGAGGGAATCAATTTAATTGTACACTAGTAACTGGCAAATAAAAGTTTCTATAAACGTATCGTTTAACCGCAAGGGCTGCAGCCGGTTCTGTTCTGTTCATCTGTACACCTGTTATCTGCTACGTGGCTCATCGCCGTCTGTCTAATACACGACAGGAGCGGACACTGATCCACAATTGGGACCGTATACTACCTAACGTCTGTCGAACCGTAGTTGGTCTACCCTAGGCGGAGCTACAGGTAAAATGGGGGCTCGCTCGGATCGTTCGCATGAAGGAGTAGCAACGCGCAAAGTGTGGCCAAGTGATATAGACGGATAGTGAGGCAGAGATACAGAACATGTCAGAGTTTTATAAAGAGAATACGGGAGTTTCTGACGCCCACGGAGATTCGACGTGGTGAGGTGGAATGCTGGCAGCCGGCCGAGGAGGGAATGAGTCATGCGACACAGCTAGCGTGGAGGAAGGGCAGTATGGGTGAGTCGCATTATTTTCAAAGAAAGGGGACAGGTACCCAGCAACCCTTCACCGATGGCGTACCACCCGGAGGAGGCTCTAGGGATAGGAAGAGATCTCGGAGCCGCCGCCGTAGACAGTACAACAGAAAGTGGATTTCAGCCAAAAGATCATTATCATGTACAAATCAAGAGGCCCAGACAAAAAGCTCCAGCAGTGATACTGATAGTGACATCAATGAGTTTGTGTTAGATAGTGAAAGTAGTGCAGGCGAGGCAACCAATGTTCAATTAGAGGAGAATATTACATTTGTCAGTGAATCTGTAGAAAAACTAAATGTACAAATAACTCACACTGATGCTGACAGTGATGATGATGGTGCAGTGTGGGACATTATAGATGCAAATCCAATCATTTTTTCTTCGGATTCAGCAGAAGAAGAAGAAACACAAATAGCTGAAGAGCTAGTATCATGGATCAATATGCACCAAATAAAACATAGCGCAGCTGATGACGACAACTTGCCATCATCTGCTCGTACATTATTGAAAACAGACAGGAATGTGACAACTGAAGAAAAATCAGGCATGACTTATATATATTTTGGACTTGAAGATTCTTTGATAAAAAACTTGGGTAACTACCCTCCAGAAATAAGGCACAATATAGACAGCATGGAAATTTCTTTCAATATTGATGGTCTCCCTCTCTTCAGAAGCTCAAATACATGTATGTGGCCAATCTTATGTGCAATTATGACAGAACCAGTCACCGTCTTCCCCGTTGCAATAACATGTGGCAATTCAAAACCAAGTAACTTAGACTTCTTACTGGACACAATAACAGACTTGGACCACATTTTGCAACATGGCATAAACTATGAAGCAAATACTATTCAAGTAACATTAAAGTGCATCGTCTGTGACGCTCCTGCCAGAGCTATGGTAAAAGCTACAAAGCAGTACTCAGGATATTATGGTTGTGATAAATGTAACCAGAGAGGTGTTTGGTATGGGAGAGTAACATACCAAGATATTAATAACATTGTGCTCCGCACCAACCATTCAGTCAGAGAGCAGATCCAAGAAGAACATCATCATGGAGTTTCTCCATTTACGTTACTTCAAGTGGATGTTGTGAAGGTGTTTCCCATAGATTACATGCACCAGGTCTGTCTTGGTGTCATGAGAAGGCTCATTCTTCTATGGGTTAGAGGCAAAAAGGAAACAAAGCTCAATGCAACACAAATAGAGGCAGTCAGTGTAAAGCTCCTGGAACTTCAAAGGTGTATCCCAAACTGTTTTGCTCGAAAACCAAGACATCTTAGAGATATTGAAAGATGGAAGGCTACTGAGTACAGACAATTTTTGTTATATACTGGCAAACTGGTGTTGAAAGGTTTTCTTAGGAATGACCTTTATAAACATTTCATGGCACTCTCAGTGGCCATGTGCATTCTTGTTTCACCAAGACTTGTGCAACTTCATAAAGAATATGCTCACAACCTTTTAGTTTACTTTGTATGTAGGGGCCGTGAACTTTATGGCAAAGAGTTCTTAGTGTATAACGTGCATTCCATGCTCCACATAGCAGATGATGCTGAGCAGTTTGGAAGCTTAGACAGGTGTGGGGCCTTTCCTTTTGAAAACTATCTCCATACAATGAAGAGAATGGTTCGCTCAGGGAAGAATCCATTGGCACAGGTTGTGAAAAGGATTCATGAATTGGAAAGCACCTCAAGCACACCAAAATCATCAAGGTTCAAAAACACAATTCAGGTTCAGAAGCCCAACAATGCCTTTCTTTTAAAAGATTCATCTTGTTGTGAGGCTGTGGCTTTAACAAATGAGAGAGATGAGCAGGGAACCAAAAAAGTGTTGTGTAGGGTTTACAGTAGAGCTGAATCTGCTTTCATAGAACCCTGTGATTCCCGAATCATCGGAGTGTATCGAATCCATTCAGACAACAGCCGCATGAAAATTCTGACACAAAGAAGTCTTGAAAGAAAAGCTATCATGATTGATAGATGTGATGGCAGAGAGGCAGTGTTCCTTGCAATTTTGCATGAAATCTGAATATATACTGTACGTAGCATCACTGCATTAGTGTGTTATAAATTAATGATGATGTGACCATGTTAGCAACTTAGCAAGTGACTGTTGACTTTAGTTTTGATAGTATTTTGTAGTTAATAATTGAGTACAACTATTAAGTGAGTTATTTTGTGACTATGGTGCACGCAGGTAATTTATTGTTAGTTCGGTTGTGGCAATATTTATGTTACTTAAAAACTGATGATACAAAACCGTCTTGAATTATGTCATCTATAACTATGTGACAATAAGAGTCAAACTTATTACTGCTGCTCTATGGCGATATATTGTATCATCAATACTGTATACTTCTAGACTGTAGTAGACTGTATAGTCTGTAGACACTAAGTCTAAGAGTAAGTCAGTAGGCCTAGTACTCAGTAGCCTGATAACTACAATTTAACCCCTGACTGGGGGTTTGGTGGAGAACGGTTTTTGAAATTCACATTAAATGACTCTCTGGTAGTGGTAAGAGGAGCACAGATGTTTTTTTAGGTATTTCACATTTTTAAAATGGTGCATTAAAAAAGCACCCTGGTGATTGCACAGTAATTATATAAATTTTCAAAAATTAGATGAATATTCACTATTCTACTTTTGAAAAAGAAACAAGGAATATATGTATAGTGACTCTTTAGTGTTAACTGCAACTTCAATAGTGGTGCATGGACATTTTTGAGGGAAAATTATGTTGATTAACACTGTGCATAACTCAGTTCATAAATACTATAATTATCTAATAGTTGTAACTTGTATAAAAACGTGTTAGATTGTTAGCTTGGTCACGTGCATGCAAACTCTTGCTTCCCAGTGCCAGCAAAATGGATGAGAAGAAGAAGCGCCGTAGACAGTACAACAGAAAGTGGATTTCAGCCAAAAGATCATTATCATGTACAAATCAAGAGGCCCAGACAAAAAGCTCAGCAGTGATACTGATAGTGAGCTGACAATGGTTTGTGTTAGATAGTGAAAGTAGTGCAGGCGAGGCAACCATGTTCAATTGAGGAGAATATTACCATTTGTCAGTGAATCTGTAGAAAAACTAAATGTACAAATAACTCACACTGATGCTGACAGTGATGATGATGGTGCAGTTGTGGGACATTATAGATGCAAATCATCATTTTTTCTTCGGATTCAGCAGAAGAAGAAGAAACACCAAATAACTGAAGAGCTAGTATCATGGATCAATATGCACCAAATAAAACATTAGCGCAGCTGATGAGTTTTTATGTAGCTGAAGGGTTTGTTGAACTTATTGTAGCTGAAGGAAAACGTTATCCAAAACAAGGAAAGGTAATTATTTATAAACTAGCGCTTAATATATATTAATAGCACTTTCTAATCTTAATATAGGGCCTATATAACGCTATTTATATCTTTTATTAATGAGTTAGTATTATTACTACTTTGAATCAGCAATTAGGCTATTATTATTTAANCTAGTTTTGGCACGCATATCTTGTTTTTAGGCTGTCTTGTGCTACTGGGCCCACCAAAGGCTGGAAGGGCTTTCGTCAAAGGCCAAGAGAGGGGAAATACCTGATAAAGAGAAATGGAAGGTGTATGAAGTTAGGATTCTTTCATTTGGAGGTAGGTAGCTTTAATTTTATACTTTGGAAGGTATGATTAAGTATACGTTAAAATTTCCAGTAAACAATTACTGCATAGAATTCAAACTGGAACAAGAAACAGAATAAAATAAATTTTCTTAAGATTATGTGGCAAATATGTCTGGTGTCTAATTTTAACTTCATTTTGCAGACACATTTTGAAAAGGCTCTGCAGCGGGCAAAGACGGGCGGAGGAAACTTTCAAATTTAGACACAGATGTGGAAGAATTTTCGCCGGCCCTCTAAGAAGCTGCCAAATTTATAGATTCTGAAACTGAAATGCTGACGGTAAATATGAACATGAGTATTATAATTTGTGAGAGCATATGTAGATGTATAATAATTGTCAGAAACCATCAAATAGAAAAACAGTTGTTGAATGCAATAGGAAATATAGTTACAAAATTTCCTTTAGGTAGTTAAATTCATTTAACTTGATGTTTTTGTTCTGTATCTAATCTCTTTAGAAATGTTGTTACAGATGAAGAAGATGAGTCGCAGCCCATCGAACAGTGAGCTTGTACCGTTATGGCAGAGCTACCATCTCCTCCTCAGCTGACTCAGCCAAATGGTAAATAAGGCTGAGACAAATTTGAAATAAAAGTTTGTGAGTAAGGAGACATAGTCAGCTTTATGAAAAGTATTTCCAGTTTTACTGTGAATCACACTAAAATTTCAAGTCTTCTATATTTTAGAAAGGCTGTCTTATAATTGGGTAACAAAACGTTAACAGATGACATTAACAAAAAATTCATTTGCTGTAATACATAGAAATTTGCTCAATCTGATCAAGCCAAGTGTAGAACCCGACCCTTTTGCCTCCCGCAATCCCCTCCTTCAGTACCTCACGCGACCAGATCTGCCAAGGTTTGCGCTCCCTTTATATTTTATTGGTTGACGCCATCTTCAGCACCTGTCTATATGCACCCTACGCATTCTGCCGGCAGATACCTCTGCGTCAACAATCGTTCTACCTGAGGGCCTACTCCTGGACACACTGCTGTGGAAAAAACATGCATCTATCATGCACTACCTTTTAAAAGTATATAAGCAAGAGAGCAACTGTGCTTACCTTGGACTTTCAGATTTAAGAGTAATTAAGAAGCACCTGACGAAGACTTATGTATGTCTGAACTGGAAGTTCATTGCTAACATAGTATACTACTAAACAATTCACCACAGTTGCAAGAGGTAGTATACCGGAAATGCTTCCCATAGAGTTGACCATGTATTTGCCATTTATGTTTCAAATCGAAGGGTTGTTGCACACATGTAAGAGAAGGCTTCCGCCTCTATACTAATTTTATCACCAGGAGGAGTAACTTTTATCACCAGGAGGAGTATCCAACTAGCTAATAAATAGCTAACTAATCATAGGGAAATAATTGCTTTTGTATATATACACTGATAAAATGAATTCATAAATTTTTCAGGTGTCTGCAGCTTTTGCAGGAAAATCGCTTATGATTTAGATATATGAGACAGAGGCAGAGACAGAGAGATGTCTTGTTAGCGATTATTTTTACTTTTATCTTCTGTTTTTAGGCTCGCCGTCGTTTTGGAGGCGACGATCTGAAGGTCCCTTCGTTAGAGCTGTAGAGCTGGAATCCATTCCACTGTGCCTTAGTAAAGCTGGTATCTGTGGCTCCGTACGCAGTTCTCACGATCGAGGTATCTGCAGTAAGTACATTTTCGGCAATTTCCATTAAAACAGCATATTTGCATTTCGGTTCCCTTTTTTCAATTGTCATTTTGTTATTAACTAAGAAATCGTGGCTCAGAAAAAAATTGCTTGATTTCTGTTTTTATACACAGGATCTACTTCGGAGGCAAGTTTTAGTGCAAAACAACTATTCAACGCCAGGTAAAAGATATAATAAGATGTTATGTTTGTTAAATTTGCCATTGGTGTATTTATAATGTGCTACTATATTTAAACTGCACAGATACATGAGCATGTCAGAACTACTGTTTAACTATTTTTAATATCAATGTTCATGTCATATCGATATAATGATTTCATGCTGAATTATATAGTACAGTAAAATAATTATTTCTATCCATGTTTTCAAGTACTCCTTCAACATCTCGAGCAGGGTATGGCATCTGGTCTTCCAGTGTTTCTAGGAAGCAAGACAGCGACTCAACAGGTAACAAAACCTAATGTAAAAGTTACTACGTTGCTGGAATATAAAATTAACAGCAATATACTGATGCTACTTACAGTTTGCCTTTCTTATAAAAATTAGGAAATTACAGATTAGTGGTTTTCGGCTTCCACCAGTTCCAATTATGCTCCCAACTGTCGTTAGAAAAGTTAAAAAACAATTCAACAGTTTCTAACAGAAAAGACGATACAAGCTCAGATGCTAAGTAACAAAATCACTGCAACATAAAAACATATGATAGGAATTAAAATTTTATACGAGTTGCACTACTATATAGATATACTAAGTCTGTTTATTGTGTTTGATTTATGCCAGCAACTTCATTGGAAATTTTGGACGTCACACACTATAATAATTTTTTTTTGCTTAGCTGTCAGAATCTGTAATCTGTAAGTTANCATTAAGGCCGCTTATGTCGGCCCTACATTGTCTATCGGCCGACTAATTTATCCGGGCCGATTAGCTGACGTAGCACCACTCATATCGACTTGGACGTGACTCACGCCCTTGCTACATCGCCGATCAGAATCGCGTCAGCGTTCCTGCATGAAACGTAGACGGGCTTCGCCCCCCAGTCATTTGAGCTAGCACAAGCAGCTTCCTTTAGCAAACAAGCAAGCTTTGACGCGGACCATCCTTGGACATAAAACACGAGTCACGGTACGCTAAACAAACAAAATGGCGCTTACATAAAACAATCATGTTAACTCGTAAAGTCTATCCTCAATTTCTGAACAGTCGTTAATAATCATGGTGCAAGAAATTTTCTTCATGGTGCTTACGGAAAATCTTAACTATAATAGTTGAGAACAGGGTGTTGCGCAATGAATCCCTCTTTGTAACTGCACGCGAGCTGGCGTGTAGGCCTGCCATTTTATTACATTCGTGACGTCGACTTCTGATAATGCATTGACTCCGACACGCTCGCGGTGCATCTGGCTGCCCACTAACACGAATTTTGTCGCCGACCAGCACCATGAGAAAAGAACATTTCTATTCTCCTGCGAATCACATCGGCGACCGGCCTATTTTCATCGTAACGAGCACTCATTCCGCACGTTTCGGTCGCCCGATCGTTCTTTTATCGGCGAATCTGGCCATTTTTGACGTACATATTGAAATCTTGTCGCCGACTAGTCGTAAGCCGACATAACGCGGGCCTTTAAGTGCCGCACACGCCGCAGCAAGACGAAAGATGTGAGACAGAGGTCACACAGATAAGCCATTGTAGAGTATCACCGTTCTACAAGCTGAGAGGCGCCACGCCAACTGGTTTAGTGAGAGCGTGCCGACACGTCATCAACAAGCAATTAAATTACCGATACTGATACAACGGCGCAGTTCGAACTAACCACTGGCTTCCCACCGGCGGCTCAAAGGTGACTGACGTCGACAAACAATCTTGACGCAGGCCTGCAATAGCACGCGTGCCGTACACGGTGCTCAGACCAGAAGAAACTGAATCATTGGACAACACAGCAGGGATTCCGAACGCCCCGGTGTCGCAACCCAGTTACACCCAACCAGGCTAATTCCTGTGCGATACCCTTTAGCATTGCGGGAGCCGAACACCACGTGCGTGCACGTGACAGGCAGCGGTATGGCACAATAGCAATACCAACCGAAACACTTTAAGTGTCAATAGAAGGCTGCTCGACGAGGGCTTCGAAGGTGCCTCCAGTCATATCTTACAAAGACTCGCACCGCCGTTCTCACGCCTAGAGAAAAGAATCCCTATCACCTTCTAGTTATCTATACGAAAATCGGGAGAAAGACAGGATTGCCAACCATCCGCACCAACAAGGCCTTTGATCACGCTCAGGCCATGCATTCTTCCACTTGTATAAATAACGAACAAGTTCGACAAGAGAACAAGACACAAGTTCTACGGTGCTCGACAGTATCACGACGCTGTCCGGCACCCACTGCTTCTCACCTGCTGCTCGTCCCAACGCCTACCGCTTGCGCCCGCTCCAGCTGACACAAGAACTGCACCTGCCGATCTCTGCTGCTACCGTTGGCCCGACCGTCAACGACAAGGAGAGCCGCCGCTTAGGTTTTGTATGAATATTGAAGGCGACGTATCAGACGGGGCTCACTCGGGAGGTCGAGGGCTTGCGTAGGCGCCATGGCTGTGAAGTACTGTAATGCTGGCCTGTGTATCAAGATATCCTAGCTGTATGTGTGCCCTCATTTATGCCTTGATGGCTGGTTTACTTAAAGAATAGCAGTTACCGGTAGTAAGTTCCTGGTTATGAGCAATTCAATTACTACTGTTTGTGGCTCTAAGTCTCAATTCTGCACACGTATCCGCTGTATCACGCGAATGCCCTCGCCCCACACCCGTATAGTGAGCGACTCACAGCGTGCCGAGCTCCACGCAGCCTCACGAGGCTTGCTCTATACATACAAGCATTCACTCTATCTGCGTTGCACATAGCCGTAACTCAACTAACGCGCCGCCTACGCATCCCTCGTCGCTCACGTCACGGAGGCATTACGTCATCGTCAGCAAAAGCAGCGCGCTCGGCCATACCTACCGTCATCACAACCCCCCCTCACACTTCTAGAATGCACCTCGCCTGCGAGCGGCCCCGCCGGGACGGTGGCAGAAAAGAGATCCCTCCCCTCTCGCCCTCTCTCTCCCCCTCTCTCTCCCCCTCTCTCTCCCTTCGCTCGCCCTCCTCTCTCTCGCCCTCTCTCTCCGCCCTCGCTCGCACCCGCCTCCTCGGCTCGCCCACCTCTCTCCCCCTCTCTCTCCCCTCGACTCGCCCCCACTCTCTCCCCTTCCTCGTTCTCCCCCCTCTCTCTCCTCCCTCTCCTGCTCCGGCCACCCTCCTCTGCTCCCCTCGCTCGCCCCCCTCTCGTCCCCTCGCTCGCCCCCTCGCCTCGCGCCCCCTCTCTCGCCTCTCCCCTCTCTCCTCCTCCCCATCTCTCTCCCCGCTCTCTCTCCCCCTACACTCGCCCTCCCTCTCCCCTCGCCGCAACCCTCGCTCGCCCCTCTCTCCCCCTCTCTCCCCCTCTCCCTCCGTCCGCCTCTCTTCTCTCCCACTCCTCTCCTCCACCCCTCACGTCGCCCTCCCGCGGCAACGCGCCCCCTCTCCCTCGCTCGCCCCCCCTCGCACGCCCCCTCCTCTCTCCCCCTCCTCTCTCCTGCCCCCTCACGTCTCCGTCCCGCTCTCTCTCCCACTCTGGCTTTGCCTTCGCCCTTCCCCTTGCCGCCCTTACCCCTTCGGACTTCCCCGCCACTCTGGTATACCCCCCCCCCTATACACACGTGCACCATGCACCCCCGGGTCCGGACCACGTGCAGGAAGCATCCCCGGTACGCCTGCCCCCCCCTAATGATGCTCGCAAACTTGTATCAGTCTGTCGCATGCTGGGTTGTACGTAGTTTCTTTCTCGAGGTCGTTGGTGACACACATTCCTCGGGACGACTTTCGCTTGTTGTTACCTTGGGCTATTTGACTAAATTAACTACGACGCTATGCTACGTTAAGCGGGCCGTGACGCTCGCTGCTCATGTTAGCTTGAACTAAAAATAACTATGACGTGATGTTGCTTAAGTTGAACGACCCGTGTCGCTAGGTTTTTATATTAGGTTAATTAATTCGATATTCGCGTCACTACATATGTTGGCAAAGCCGTTCAAAAATGCGGCTGAAACCACGTGGAGCGCGCATGCGCAGAACGGATTTCGACCACTCGCCGCTTCGGCAGCGCTAGCTACGTATGTATACCTCTAGCACGCTATGTATCGTATCGCGTGGTCTACGTAACGCTATGCCAGAGCCGCTGTGGAAGAGGGGAGGGGGGTGACGTAGAAAGTAACGATTTTTTCGCGCAAGAGGCGGTACGCGAGGACGAAAAGGACGTTAGCATGCGGTAAAAAAACGGCAAATTGGAAGCGTTAAAAAGGGGAGAAGGGTATAAATGTAAGAGAGAGGCGTGAGGCGTGAGGCGTACGAGGCGTGGGAGCCGGGAGAGGAGGCGGAGAGCGGTTGAGGCTGGGAGGTGGAAGAGGAGAGCGATTGAGGCGTGAGCAAAAGCGAGAGTGATAGCGAGAGCGGGCGAGGAGTGAGAGAGGCGAGGAGTGATGACGAAACAACTGTAATCGGTAGGCGCGGTCGCGGTTAACGCAATTATAACACGTACGAACGAATGTATTTACGAAAATGGATTTACGAAACGGTAGTTCGAGCATACGTTAGTCTGGAACAAGAAAGCGTGGCACTTACGTGAACATGGCGAAGTCGGAACGGTCCGGACAGCGGCGTATATAGTAGTTTGCGTACGTCTCGTTGCAAACGGTTGACGTTGATCGCGGTACAACTCGTGCGTAACTCGTGCTTAGAGAAAAAACAGGTATTAGAACCGATACAATACTAAATGCTACACCGATACGAGGAACGTGGCTACCTACGCACGTACTCCTACTACCCCAAACTAAACCGCTGGTCACTTGCACCAATCTAAGCGAGTGATTCTGTTCCCCGCTCCGCAGGCTCTACGGTTTAGTGAGTGCGCTAGTGGCACCCGTTTGTTATAGGGGTAGTAACAGGTTGCGTCGATATAGAGTCCACGATAGATCCACAGATAGATAATACGAACACAGTATTATGAAAGCTACTCCTCGTGCGTCTATTTCAGCTCAATCAGACACAATACACACTACGAAACTACACGGATATCTACATACACACCGAATCGTAACCGAATATCAGTAACCTCGTACCGTAAGGCGTGGATCGCGAAGTAGCTCGGCAGGGGTGAAGGTGGACAGTTGAAGGTAGGAGGGGAAGATGGCAAGGAAAAGTATAGAAGGAATAGGATCAGGAGCGGGGGAAAAACTGGACCGTGTTGCAGAAGGGATGAGAGCCGAGTTCCTTTGTTCTTGCGAATTTGCTGTCAACAAGGCCATGAAGTTATCTAGGCTAATAATTGGGTCGCGCATCGCGCGCGACTCCACCGCGCGCGACTCCACCGCGCGGCGCGGCTGAATGAGACCCCCGGGAAATTAGCAAAGTGCGCCCACGTATGGAGAAGCCAAGTGCAGAGAAGCCGCGGGTGGAGACGCCGGGTGTAGAGAAGCTTTCTTACCCCTGCCGCCTCCCTACACTTGTAGAAGTAAATGAATGGATTCAACAATGAATTAATTATATATCCAATCAATCTAATCCTCCGAAGTATTTGAAGCCCTGCCGCTGACAACTGTGTGGACCAGCATCATGTGTATCGTGTCGGGCATAAGAAGAATAAACGATGTGCCGACAACTAGAAGCATGATCTTTGACTTCTTCATTATAGCATCGAAAGTTGACATTTCCTCTCTCTGAGCAGCTGTTGCTGCTGCCATTCTTACCGTGTGGTCACAAGCAATCTAGACAATGATGATGTAGCAGTAATTCATGATGATAAATAACATAATATAGTTAGTGATCAAAAAGGTCACGAAACCGGACGTGATCTCTTGGTCGATATTGCACGTTGAGAGCGGGCCCCAGCTATATGCTACATCAATGGCTCCGGCAATACCAGAGGTTATAGTGCGTACAGAAAGCACAATCCTATGGGAATGCAGGTGAGCTTAGCAGTCATTAGCTGGTTGTAGCGTAACGGATGTACGATTGCCACGTACCTATTGATCGTAGACAGTCCGATGCCCAACACGGTCGATTGAATAACACTGACTGCGTAGACCACGAGAAACACGCAACGAAGCCTTGTTTGATGAGGAATAAAGGCTAGGATTGGTGCGAGTCTTATTATGAATCATAACAGGCCAAATTAACGATCGTGAGGTTTGCTGGTATTTTCAGTCGGCGTATCTTTGCTATGATGATAATCACGAGACCGTTTCCCACCAGTGTGAGTGCACTGGTCGTCGCAAACAACATTAACAGCAGCGCTTTAGCGAACGTTGGCGTTTGGTAGAAATACACGTTGCTAAGAGCGTTTCCATCTTCGCCATCCTCCTGACTACCTATCGGGTTGCTGTCGTTGTCAAATCGGGTTCCATTCATCGTTGTTGATATTGAAATCGGGTTCCATTCATCGTTGTTAATATTGAATCCGTCTTCGTTTTCTTGTTCCTTGCTATATATTCTCGTTTTGAAGCGGTTGTTGGGCACGTTAGGAAACGCGGATTGGTTGGGTCCAACTGAAATCTATCTGCTGTTTGAAGAAGTCTGCGTGGCGAGTAGATTATTGATCAGTCAGTCAGATTGTCTTCGCTTGATGACGAAACATGGGTCCGAATTTCACACCGTTTCTGCTATATATTCTCGTCTTAAATAGAAATTGTCACGCTTAGCCAAAAGCTAAAACCTTCTACTAGGACTCGCAGGTTGCAAACTATCAATTCTATCACCTGATGGACGCCACAGTTGCAAAGTTGGAGGAACCCAAGGAGAAGGATGGGGAGTGCCTTGCAGAGATGAAATGTTTTTCAAAGGGGAGAAGCTGAAAAATTACAGCCAAGCTACAGGGAAAGAATTTGACAATTTGAGAAATGCATACATAGACAGTTTGACACAGAATATCAAGAACAGATTTCATAAGGAAGACAGTGACCTCTTCCAATCCCTGAGTCTCCTCCTAGAGCCAGACACTGTTAATCAACAGCCATCTCAGACTGAATCAGAACATGCACTGAGGGATATTTGTGACTTCTATGGTGAGGAGAAGAAAATCAAAAGAGTCCATGGTCATTTGCAAGGTGGAGAGGGACAGCGGAGAGAGGAATTCACAGTCCCTCCTCTTTTGGATGGGGATAAACTGAAACAAGAATGGCCCATGCTCAAGGGAATGATGCAGGGTGCTTACAAAAATCTGAACACGGCACAACTGTGCTTTAGGGTCATCACACATCACAAGGAACTGATGCCGAATGTTGCCATTTTGTGTCATATCGGGCTATGCATCTGTGTCACCTCAGTTGAATGTGAGCGGTCGTTCAGTGTGCAGAATCGACTCAAAACGAAATACAGAGCATCACTAACTCCAGAAAGATTGAACGTACTCATGTCCGTCCATCAAGGGCCAGATGTCTCCATCTTCAATCCAGCCAAAGCCATTCGGGTGTGGATGGCAAAGAAGAGAAGGCGCAAAATCAGGCTTATGGCGCCCTACAAGCAGAGACCTGCCACCAGTAGGAGAAACAATGAAGCCTATCCACTAAAAAAGAAATTCAAACTGAGACAATGAACTTCTCTGGTCTCTTGTCTTAGACATTGAACGTGTGTTAGATAATACCAGACTGAGTATTATGTATAGCAGACAGTATGAGCATGCAGTTAGATCTCTATGTCTATGTCAGTGAGTCAGTAGTAACCAGGCCCGTAACCAAGGGGGGATCGGGTGGATCGGACAATCCCCCCCGCGGAACAGGAAGTTCCGCTCTACAAAATAAAAATTCAATGAGTCCCGCGGCCGCCGGGATAGTAAACAAAAATCGTCAAAATCTGAGCGGGCGCAGGCCACTATAGCGTTATACAGCAGGCATAACATATTTGCAAGCGCCAGCATAAATGTGATGTGTATATACATTGTATCAAACGAACCAGACAATCTGTCTAGACAATACGCCTGTCCGGAGTGTACTGTGGAGGCGTATGTAAAATGAACGCGAGCGATAAGAGTTTCAAAGGAAAACGACGAAAGTCATATTAAATGATAAAATTTCTTCCTTTTTTGATGTATTTTATTAAAAGGGAAGGGTCGGTACGGGACGCGGGACACATGGGCAAAAGACGGGACGATCCCGTACAATACGGGACGTCTGGTCACCCAGCCTGGGCTATATAAAGAATTTGGCATCATCGAAAACATATCTGGTAAGTTTCATCATTGTAGCTTTGTACAGCTTTGTAGCATTGTAGCTGATTTTCATAGTTTGGTTTTCCAGAAGTTTGAGCGTCCACAACCAGAAGCGGGTCTAGGATTTTTGAAAAGGGGGTGTCCAGGAAGAAATAAAGGGCACTTTCTCCTGCTTACATTTTCTGGTGTTTTAAAAAGCTGCCGAAGGCCACTTAGGTTTTTTTTTTAATTGGTGCATTCTGAGAGCATCTGAGCAGTAATTTTGATGTCTAGAATGCAAACATTTATCAGACCCGGTCCCCCGGACGCCTGCGGACCCCTCTTTGCCCATTTCTAGGTTTTGATAACGAATTTACATATATATTATATATAGTAAATCTTTATCAGAAAAACTAGCGCTAAACAATATTTTTTTATGGAGACAATATATGAGAAGTGTGTATGTGTGTGTGTGTGTGTGTGTGTGTGTGCGTGCGTGCGTGCGTGCGTGTGTGTATGCTTTTTTTTCTTTTTTTTTGTAAAAAGAGGGGTCCGGACCCCCTCGACCCCCTCTGGATCCGCCCCTGCCAACTATACCACCCAAGTCCCGTTTTGGACGTTTATACAAGGGTGGAGTCTATAACCATTTTCGTAAAAAGGGTCCCTGTATTTTTTAATCCTGGATCCACCCCTGCATGGTGTACGTCGGTTACAGCCCTATAGACCGAAGGTCCGATAGACCGAAGGTTATGTGTTCAAGGTGTAAAGATGCAACTTTGAATACGCAGTCGCTACGCGTCCGGAACTGGGGAAAAACCAGGTAGTTAAATCAAATGACCGCAGTAACCCTACGGTTTAAAAACCCACTGTTTATATTATTTCAGACGGAATATGGGACGCCCAGAGCAGAGGAAACGTGACCTCAAATGCGCAGCGAAAAGGAATCGTTCAACCCTTGACGGATACTTCAAGCTAAAATGTGGAGATAATAGCGACGCTCTGGAGACTGCTTCCGACCAGGCTGACGGACGTCATGTGGCCAACCAGAACACTGAGGGTACGGTGGTAACCCCGAACACCGATGAACCTGAGCCGCCACCTGCTTCCACCGCTCATCATACCCATCCGGCGAATGAGGTCAAGGAAAGTGGGGAATTGATAACGGACGTTGGTAGTATGTACCCCGCGTCGGAAAACTATGATAACATACCTCATGAAAATGTACAAACTTTTCTCAAAAACATTCGCAATCTAACCCGCGAACAAAAATACCACCTGCTGAAGCACCATGCGCGCATGCCACATGACTACGTGTTTCCGTCGCGGTATATCGCCGGATGCAACAGAAGATTTAATAACCAGTGGATCGATGACTTTCCTTGGATTGTCTATTCTAAAGCAACCGACGGCGCATTCTGTCTCCCATGTACCCTGTTTGTGGAGGAGAAGAGGGAACACCTCGGTCTGCTCGTGAATAAGCCGTTGCGAAAATGGAGTAAAAAGAAGGACACAATCAACCCGCATGCGGAATGCCTGTACCATACTCGTGCCATGCAAGTTGCGGACAGTCTGATCCACAGCATCGAAACCCCCCAATCAACAATTCCAGCACTCAGCGACGCACGTGTCAAAGAAAACATTGGCAGAAACAGACACATTGTGAAATGTGTCGCCGAAGCTGTGCTGTGGTGCAGCAGACAATGCATCGCGTTACGCGGGGACAAGGAGGACCTCAAGAGCGGCGGAAATCCCGGCAATTTCCTTGCCCTCATGAAACTGATGGCAAACCACGATCCAATATTGAGAGCACACTTGGATTCACCAATCCTCAAGAACGCAACATATGTGTCCCCGAAAATTCAAAATGAGGTGATAAATATAATGGGCGAGGACATGATCCTCGCGCAGATAGTCAGTGAGGTAAATTCGGCAGTTTACTATAGTGTGTTAGCTGACGAGACCACCTCGTCACCGTCGCATAACAAAGGAACCAACTTCGCTTCTTGTATCCGTTTGGATCAAATTGTAAGATATAAATAGCGAATTTGGTGGAGTTCGCTTGGACTATCACAGAACCACTGGCTATAACATGCCCAAGAAAATGAAATCAGTGTCTCGCGGAGATAGACCGACATCAGCAACACGAGGTCATGACGGAGCGGCTGCAATGTCGATGACCATCGCGTGCAAAGTCAATCCGTGATGACGCCGCCCAAACATACATGTCACTGCAAATGGTCACTCGCCTGAACTGGTAATTGGACATGCCTGTTCCAATACGGACGTCGCAATAGAAGACAAACAAGTACAGGCTAATATGACACAGGTTGTTGGAGCACATCAGTAAACAAAAAATGCTCACTGCCAGTAAGCGAAGGAGTCCGCTACTAAACCTTATGTAAGGGACGCCGCTGGCAAGTGTCAAGCAATACGCACTAAACGTACCCCATCTAGTGACCGCATTGAAAGATCGCGCACTGGATACCATTTCCGAACTCGGACGAGACTCAGAGGCAATCAATGGATTCTAAGCATAACGAGACCCGCCCGGAATTCTATAAATCTTGGTTCGGCCGTTCCGTCTGGCATGCCAGACCGGTCGTCGCGTCAAGTAAAGACGTTCAACGTTGGCGAAACACCATGGACGATGTTATTAAAAGACATTCACTAGGTCCCGTGCAGATGCAGAAAAAGGTGGATGGGTACCGATCTCCATGCCTCCGGCGCATACAAACCGCGCGGCAAATAACCAGAGGCAATACACCAGCCGAGAGCGGTGATGAATAACTACAAAGCGAAACCTGTATCGTTTGACAGACCCATATTGTCACGAACTTGAGGCTCACTTTCCGGGCGCAAGGACACCGCTCAGTAAAGATGACATGGTCCTCGTTCCTACTCCTGGGAAAACATCCGACATCTCGGAGGTTGTGGACCATTACGAGACGATTGCCCGACGCCTCATCCTGTGCTCCACTGAACTGGATTACTGAACCATAAGTTACTAATGTGCAGACAAACCGAAACTCCCTTAGCACATGCTCTGAAATCTGTATGAAACGTATGTTCCAAATTTCGTTCTACTGAAGATAGGATTACGTTGCCTGGACCTTCATGCGAGTGTGAGCGAAGTTTCAGCACGATACGTCCCGCTTACCACACATACTTACGTGCATCAATGGGCAGGATTAACGCCTCTCGACATTGCGCTAAGCTGTCCATAACGATGATTCCAATAGAATCTCGAGTTTAAACTTCGCACAAAAAGTAACACCAAAAAATTTAAAATGGATCGTATTATTGTAATACTGATTATTATTGTAGATTTGTTGTATACCACCACAGTGATCATACTGAAAACGTCTCATATGTACAGTGTTAATGTATAGCCGGCATTTAGTTTAACGGTTACACATCGATGGTATTTCGCAAACCATCTTTGTTTCGATAATATATAAAAATTATTTAATACAAAAAATCTATAGCATTCTTCAATTATGTACCAATGTTATGTATAGCCGGCAATTTAACTGTTTACGTTTACACATCATATGTGTACATGTTCCAGAACCATCTTGTTTCCATAATAAACAAGAACATTATTTAGCAAAAATAACTGTTGAAAATATCAAACGCAGCAGACATACTTCAAATGGCGCTAAAAGGGTCGCATTTTTCAAATTTTCTGGGGAGGTCCCATACCCCCGCCTGCGCTCGGCATCGCGCCTGATAGTTCCGGGTTTACCCATTAAATCGAGCGCCGCCCGCAAAACTCNGTGGTCTGGCCATTCCGAAAGACCCAGCGTCGCCACGCAAAGGACTGAATTTTGAACTTCCACTATTCGACTAGCAAGAGCGTGGGCCACAACACCCACACCAGACCTTGTACTAAAGTTTTCGCTAAACCCGCAGCCTTCCTTCCTTCGAAGGAGACAACATCTGTCCGTGCGAAAAATCGGTATTGAATTTAAAAATTTAAAAATTAATTAAAATTCAATATTTGCTGTTTGACAGAATCTTTGTTCACACACTTATCTTTCATTACTCGAGGTACCATAGGAGCAGAATTTGAAAATTCATAATCCATTTGTTTTATTTGAGCTAACTTACTAAATTTATATTTGATTCTCATTCACATTTAATTTTCAGGAGATGTAGCCAGCTGCTTGGACGACGATCCTTGCCTGCCCCCACTGTCACATCGGACGACGAGATTTTGTTCAGAACCATTTACTACACAGCTCAGGAAGAGATTCCTACAGAGAAAGTGAACAGTCTCCTGACTCTACAAAGATTAAATGGTGCAGAAATAACTTACCAAAACCTAAGTTGGGACACCACTAGTGACATCTTGGAATGTATTGGTGACGTTTTCACACGCGAGATAGTCAATGAAGTCGCTACATTCTCTGTTTTTGCACTTATCATTGATGAAACTACTGACATATCTGTGCAAAATAAACTGAGTATCTGCATAAGATATGTCATTCAGGGAGAGAGCAAAACACAATTTCTAGCTAATGTGAAACTCGATGATGGGACTGCACACACTATTGTGGAACATTTATCAGAAAAGGTTGAGGAGCTAGGCATTGATTTGACAAAGATGGTCTCTTTTGCTACGGATGGGACAAGCACAATGATGGGTAGAAAAATGGGAGCTGGTGTTCAGATGAAAATCAAGCATTCTCCATGCATGGTGCAAACTCACTGTATTGCACACAGACTCAACCCTGCCTGCAATGACTCAATCAAAAAACTTGGTGCTCTGGTGCAACTGAGAGATAAGTTTGGTTCCTTGTACCGTTTCATTAGCAATTCTTACATAATCACAGGGAAATTAAAAGAGATCCAGCTTGTTCTACAAGAACCCGATCTAAAAATCAAAGAACCGTATTCGATCAGATGGATCGGACTGAGGAATGCAGTCCCGGCTGTGTACGACTGCTACGCTTCCGTTATCGCCACTCTCTCAGCACTGGGAGCCTCAAAACGAAACTCAAGCAGCATTGCAATAATTGGCCTTCATAAATACTTCACCACCTACAAGGTTTCACTCATGATCCCATTCATGGCTGATGTCCATTCCATTGTTGCTTGTCTTAGTAAGCAGCTACAAAAACAAAGTTTGGTCTTCAGTGAAATCCAGCCCCTGATGGACGCCACAGTTGCAAAGTTGGAGGAACTCAAGGAGAAAGATGGGGAGTGCCTTGCAGAGATGAAATCTGTTCATGAATTGAGGGATAATGAAATGTTTTTCAAAGGGGAGAAGCTGAAAAATTACAGCCAAGCTACAGGGAAAGAATTTTACAATTTGAGAAATGCATACATAGACAGTTTGACACAGAATATCAAGAACAGATTTCATAAGGAAGACAGTGACCTCTTCCAATCCCTGAGTC
>NW_014578848.1:0-5400 GCF_000485595.1 Priapulus caudatus
CTAACGATGCGCCCAACGGCTGGAGATAATGAGCGGTGAAAACGGTATTTTTGGCCCGAAAACCGACCTCAAGAACTCGCCACGTTGGCTGCGACCTGCCCTCTCGCTTGGATAGCTTCGGGAACCATCGCGTGTTTCCCTGCAATGATGGACATAATGGAAATGAATACTCTGGTAGTAGATTGACATAGTAGTGATGACCCCCACCGCTGTGCCCACCCTCACGCTGGAGTAACATAGCGTGGATTAGTAAAGCCTGCTAGTAAAATGAACGTACAGACGCGTCTACATGGCGCTATACCACGCACCGAGGGTAAGCACAATACTGACGCGACAGAACGAGAGAGGCGCCAGCCAAACCGGCATATGTCGCAGTCGGTTTTTAGACAAAAAACTACCCGATTTTCCCAGCTCATATCTCAGCCGGAAGGCACGTAAGGACACGAGGTTTGGTTATAATATTAGCAAGGGACGGACAGCTGAGCAAGCTAATACGCAGCAAGATCGCAAAAAAATGGCAAAGTTCTTAATTCGACTAATACTGCAACATGGTTAGCATTTCGCGTTGTTACCGCTCTCCTGTCTTAATACGCTCTGATATAGTATATGATAATAGACCGATGAGAAGCTCATTATGACATAAACCGCCTGAGCTGGCCCATCTAACGTCCTGCTAGTCACTGGATAAGATGGGAAAGTTCGACACTCATCTAATTCGGCTGCCACAGGCCGGGGCGCTGCGCGAGCAGGCAAAGAATTCCAGAAGTATTTTTTTCTTTACTTTAGTATAAGTTATAGTTCTCTTTATTAGTAATTCTAATTTATATATTATATATATTTTATTATATATCATATATTTATTCATAGTTATTAGTTATTATTAGTTATATTTATTTATATATTATAGTTATTCTACGTTTTCTTTTTGTTATTCCTGTTATACGCGAGGTTACCAGAAATAGTTCTTATCTAGACACAAATCACCTCAAAGCGAATCGCATCGTAGGGACAAGCGGTTTGTTTTATATTAGCAAGGTAGGACAGCTGATCAATAATACCGCAAATAATCGTCAAAATAAAACGGCAAAGTTTCTTAATACGACTAATACTGCAACATGGTTTCAGCATTTCACCGTTGTACGCTCTCCTTCTTCATACACTCTTGATATATATATATATATATATATATTGTCTACCTTATAGCACTTTCCACCTTGGTTATTTTTTTGTTACTATGTTTAGGAGTTTAGTTGAGTGGTGTAAATTCACCTAATTTCCAAAACCAATCAGATTTTGGTAGAGATACATAGCCTTTTCTGATGTTTAAGCTGGGTGATACAAAGTGATCTCTTACTAACAAATTTAGTAGGCATAGTACACATCCTGGCTACTTGCTGCATAACCATATATCTTATACTTTTTCAGAAAATTTGGGACTGACCAGCCCAGACTATTACTATTACCTTAACCAGAGTGGCTCATACGTCGTTGATGGTGTCAATGATAAGGCAGATTACCAGGAAACTTTGGCAAGTAACAGTCCAACAAAGCTGCTGCCATCTACCTAGTGTTTAAATAAAGCAGCATATAAACTTGATATGTTATGTGGGCCTAAACGACATTCCGATCTGTTCCCTTAAGTGTTTAACAATAAATGTAGCAATAACAGCACAACTAGTATGTCGGCATGTACGATTGAACCTGTGTTAGCATTGCAAACACTTCTAGAGACAGACACCTGCATACAAAATAGACTTTTGGGATTTACCTTCAGTGGCGGTTACATTGAAACATGTATATAAGAGTTGATCTAGGGAAACCCCTAAAGGGTAATTTATAGATAGGTGTCCATTCTATAGATCAGATGTGGTTTCTCTGTATAACTACCACTCATGGGAAATGACAAAAAGTATTTTGTTTGCAGATGTCTGTTTTCCAGCGGTTTTTCCTAACACAGGTTCGAATGTACATGCTGATCTACCAGTTGCTCCATTATTGCTACATTTATTCTCCCTCGCATGTCCTTTAAAAGAGTCCTCTAACACAGGTTTGATCGTGTCATCTCTATGGAACTGGCACTGTTTCTATAGAAGACATTTCTGCGCGTTCTGTTGTTTGACCCTCATAAATGGGGTCGACTGTATTTGCATTTGAAGATGACATGTCTTGATGGTTACTGGGGCCATGATAAAAATATTGTTTGTTTGCCCTCACCCGACCGACCCGCCAAAAAGGGGCCGACCCAAAAAAATTATTGATTTTTTTTTTTTAATCACTACATTATATAAATCTGTAGGCAATACATTATATGTACCAAGCAAAACAAACATTCAACATAAAAGGTATCTCCACACAAGCACACACGAGCATGTAGACACCATGCTGAATTTGTAAAAATATCCCCGCCCTAAAAAAACAAACCGACCTACCTACCCAAACTTTTCAGCCTGGGTCGTGTGAGGGCAAACAAAGATTTTTTTAATTGTGGTCTGCTGCTATTCAGAAAGCGATGGGGGTGATGGAGATCACTGATGAGGGACAGATGTCAGTGCTGCAGATCGCTGCCGGAATCCTGCATCTCGGCAACATCAGCTTTGTCGAGCACGGAAACTATGCATCTGTGGAGAACACAGACTGTGAGTACCTTCCTGTCTCTAAGTCCTGCCTATGACATCCACCAGCCATATCCTGCAGATAAACTCACAGTGGCTTACTGGCAGTTCTACTTCCTCTATATATGCATGGGAATAAAGCATGTGGTGCCACACACCTCTATAGAACAAACACCTGTCTATCAACCATATCCTATTTATCTATCAATTATGCTTTTGTGTTCTTCCTCGAGTGGCAGTTTAGTTACACAGTGAAACCTCTGTAGATTGGACACAAGAGAGTCTATAAAGGACACTTTGGCGATTTCCATTTATTGACTCTAATATACAGGATTCACTGTGAATCACACTTAAAAAGTGCTCTCCATTTTCCAGCGAAGGACGGGGCTTCTCTATTAATTAATTAATTAATTAATTAATTAATTTATTAATTTTATTATTTATTAATTTTAAATTATTAATTATATATAATAATATCATATATATATATATATATAATGTATAATAATCGTTATTAATTATTTTATTAATTATTTAAAATTATGGTTCTTGTTCTTGCAGATCTCGACTTCCCGGCGTTCCTGCTGGGTGTTAGTCCGCAGGACGTTCAGACGAAGCTCACAAGCCGCATCATGGACAGCAAGTGGGGTGGGAAGACAGAGACAATCAATGTGACACTGAACGTGGAGCAGGCTGCCTACACGCGCGATGCTCTCGCTAAGGCGCTCTACAGTCGCCTGTTCGACTACCTGGTTGGGGTACGCGTCTGTCGTCGTTGTCTTAAATTGACTACGTCACGAATTTTCGATTGTGTATATTTGTAAAATTTTTGTTGCAATTTTTTTACATGAAAAGTAAGTATACTAACGGCACTAAATGTATCCTCAAATTCATACGTGATGAGATTGTTTTCAACTAGTTAAAAATCCAAAAAATCTGGGCGATTTGATATATTGATCACTACATTATGTGCTTGCTATGGGGCTATGTATGAGTCACGAGTGTTTGTTCACATCGAACTGAATAAAATAGGAACTAATGCTACAGTCGCCTGTTCGATTACCTGGTTAGGGTACGTGTCTGTCGTCGTTGTCTTAAGCCAGTGCCACCTTCATCCACGTGTTGTCCTGGGGCCCGTTGTCAGAAACAAAATTAGTCTTAACACTAACATTTTCCCGTAGACTGTCGACAGCGCTTTGTTTCCTATTGTTATGAGGTAATCTGCTACGATTTTCCATTCAGGCAACTTCGCAACGTTTCTGTCGACGGTCTAAGAGAAAAAATTAATGTTAAGACTAATGTTAAGACTAATTTTGTTTCTGACAACGGGCCCCCGGTCTGTAACACTGCTGGTATATTATCTGCTGATGGGCTGAGTCAGAAACAATGTGTGCCTGATTGCGTGTGTGCATGCGTGCGTGCGTGCGTGTGTGCGCATGTATGTGGTGGCGTGTGTGTGGTGGCATGTATGTGTGCCTGTGCGTGTACATGCGTGCGTGCGCACGTGCGTGTGGCAGTGGTGCGTGTACGTGTGCGTGTACGTGCGTGCGTGTTCACGTGCGTGTGTTGGCGGTGTGTGTGTGTGGGGGGTGAGGTGTCTGCATATGTATGCGTGCATCCGTGCTAAAAGAAGTGCCAATCATTGAGGTCCGTGACTACTCGTGTGAGAAGAGATAGACACGTCGATCCTTATACTTGAATCTTGACATTTCAGACCGTCAACAAGGCACTGCAAGAGAAGGGCACAGATCTAGCCATCGGAATTCTCGACATCTACGGCTTCGAGATCTTTCAAAAGAATGGCTTCGAGCAGTTCTGCATCAACTACGTTAACGAAAAGCTGCAGCAGATCTTCATAGAGCTAACGTTGAAGGCAGAACAGGTATGGGGACGGCTTAATTAACCTACCTATCTCAACGGGATAACCACACTGCTCTCTGATAATGATACTAGGGTTACTCATGCTAGATTAGCCTATACATGTTTTACACACGTACACATCAAACTGTTTTCTTTACGGTGCTTCATTGCCAAACGTTGTCTCTTAGAGTATCACAATAATGATGGACAAGATCAGCCAATTACACTTGGTGGATCGGTAAATTAGAGAAGAAGTTTTTATTAATGGTTAGTAATGTAAGCATCAATAATCAAAAGTCTTTTTTATTATCCTTGCTTACATTACTGAAATTACTAGCGAGCAGGTGGTTAGGGTGGGAGAGTGATGGGGGAAATTAACAAGAAAGGGGTCCAGACAGAAGGAAGGTAAAGGATGAATGGCTTAATACTAGAGAAGGTAGTGAAACTCCTTCTTCATGAATATATACTACTTTAAATTAGATGTGTCCTGAGATTTTTCTGTATACCTATTTCAAGTCTTTCAGTGACAGCAGGGGGTCTGACGCTGTGTGTTTTCTTTGCAGGAAGAGTACGTGCAGGAGGGTATTAAATGGACGGCTATCGACTATTTCAACAATAAGATTGTCTGTGAGCTCATAGAGTCCAAGGTTCCACCTGGAATCATGTGCATTCTAGATGACGTCTGTGCCACCATGCATGCTGTCAGCGAAGGCGCTGATGAGACCCTTATGCAGGTAGGTGGTGCTGAGAGAGGATGCACAGAGAAAGCAGAGTGAGAGACAGTGAGATGGAGAATGGAGAAAGAAAGGAATGCATGTGGAGGAACATAGAGATGTGATGATGCAAAGAGTATGAGTGGGGAGAGAGAGTAAGAAAGAGGGGGGGAGAGAGAGAGAGAGAGAGAGAGAGAGAGAGAGAGAGAGAGAGA
>NW_014578848.1:5410-6967 GCF_000485595.1 Priapulus caudatus
TAGCGCTTCGATTTGCGTTGTTCGATAACAGCACTGGCGTTATATATAGTCTGTCATTTCAGCGAGGGACAGCGTAAAACTCGATTTCCCGATCGAAATAATCTCATTTGTCATCCGCCTCCGAGCTGTACGTTAACAAATTGTTAAATAATTTCCGTCGATAAAAAACTTGGCGCGTTCGGCTGTGCGGAACGGGTCTTTTTTTCCTCTTTCATTCTTTCATTAATTATGTAAATCGTATTGATCATGCGTCAATCGCGCATCAGGAATGGATGCAGGGACTCTGATTTACTGACCGGGGGTACGGGGAAGTACAGTAGAACGTGGATACGCAATCGATTAAAAATTTATAAGATGATTGAACTAACTATTTTGCCACGCACCGAAACGCAAGCAGCATCCGAAACGTGAACAGACGGAGAGTGTCAGAAAGAATGAGTAGGTGAGCGAGATAGAGAGAGAGAGGGGGGATGAGGGAAGAAGAGAGACAGATAGAGATACAGAGGGAGAGTGAGAGAGAGAGAGAGAGAGAGACAGAGTGAGAAAGAGGGAGAGGAAGGGGGAGAAAGAGGGAGAGGGGGGGATGAGGGCAGGCAGAGGATGGGCTGGAGGCAAACAGAGAGTCCACTTTGTTAACAGCTTTGTTAACAGTTCTATATTTGTCCTGATCAGAAACTGTGTGGGGCTGTAGGCAGTCACCAACACTACCAAGATGTAAGTGGTGGATTCATCATTCATCACTATGCAGGAAAGGTTCGTAAAAAAAATCAACTTATCATCTATTTAAATTAAGCAAGGATCAAATCTGTAGTTTTTTGGCCATATCTGTTTATCCCTGGAGCAGAGTTGGCGTTAGTGCATCTTGATAATGAAGCATTTAAAGATCAGAATATTGAACTAATTGCACACGATCTACTGCATGGTCATTACTACTGCCATTACTACTAACTACTGCTAATACTGCATACATATTACCTCGTGTAGTGAGAATGTGTTTGATTGCTCCTGTTTGATCAATTAGTCTATGTTTTTGATGCTGTGAGTAGTTACAGTTGCAATCAGCAATGTTCGTGGTTCGATCATATTCTGGTGGTGTTTGTACGCATGTTCTTCTGAGTGAGCATGCAATTACTCGCACATTTTTTCTGTTGATTTTTCAACGTATCTAGGCTGTGTAATGGTTGACAGCACTTTTTGTGTGTTCCCCTGCAACGTGTTGACCTGACATGGGCCTGCGTCTGTGTATCCACCTGTCCATTCATCCATCCATTCATCCATCCATCCATCCATCCATCCATCCATCCATCCATCAATTCATACACCCATCCATCTCCATCCATCCATCCATCCATCCATCCATCCATCCATCCATCAATTCATACACCCATCCATCTCCATCCATCCATCCATCCATCCATCCATCCATCCATCCATCAATTCATACACCCATCCATCTCCATCCATCCATCCATCCATCCATCCATCCATCCATCCATCAATTCATACACCCATCCATCTCCATCCATCCATCCATCCATCCATCCATCCATCCATCCA
>NW_014578848.1:9973-20480 GCF_000485595.1 Priapulus caudatus
TTTCATGTGTTTTCTTGTGTGTTCATGTGTGGTCTGTGTGTTTATGTGTGTTCATGTGTGGTCTGTGTGTTCATGTGTTTTCATGTGGGTTCATGTGTGTTCATGTGTGGTCTGTGTGTTCATGTGTGTTCATGTGTGGTTTGTGTGGTGTGTGTTCATGTGTGTTTATGTGTGGTCATGTGTGGTGTGTGTGTTTATGTGTGGTCTGTGTGCACATGTGTGGTCTGTGTGGTCTTGACGAAGGATGAGTCCTCGCTGTTTTGGGGTGCTCATGAGTTGATGAATCATGATCAGCTTGAGTCAGATAACCATGCCCACCTTGGATGCTGTAGCTAGGTGACTCTAGCTTGCCTAACGTGTACGCGGTTTTGGACGTATGCATGCCAAAATGTGTGCAACTTTGGCAAGAAGCATTGTTTTTAGCACGTTCTATCGCAATGCAGATTGGCTAGTGCTGCTCATCAGTCACACTAACCAGGCGGAGGATAGGTCAGTTGCCCTCCCTGAACGTACAGTGTGTCTGTTCTTGAGAAATAAATACCTCTGATAACTGTCAATGTACTGTATACGCTGTATATTTTGCAGTGGTTTAATTTTCGCGAATTTTGCAAATTCGTCCCCGACCGCGAAAATAACAACACGCGAATAATTCGTACCGAATAATATCGAATAATTCACAATTCACCGACCGCGAAATTGCCCGTCGTCTGAATTCGGAAAAATATCTGTACACGAAAATTATGGCGTATACAGACTATAGTATGTGGATGATGCAGAACTCATGTCGACTGTCAGTGTGTGTGTTGTGGTGCGTGTCGTGATGACATCGTATGTTTGACTGCACGCAGGGTGAAACACCAGGTGGAGTACCTCGGACTGAAGGAGAACATTCGTGTGAGGCGAGCTGGATTCGCCTACCGCCGTCCGTTCATCAAGTTCTTGCAGAGGTCTGTCGTTGTTGATCTGTTTGTGTGCGTGCGTTTTTTGATGTGATTTTTATCTTGTTGTCTTTGAAGCCTACACCTCTTCTGTTGTGTTCACGTGTGTTCAGTGTGTTCACTGTGTGGTCTGTGTGTTACTGTGTGGTCTGTGTGTTTATGTTGTTGTTTCATGTGTGAGTCCTATGTGTTCATGTGCTTTTCATGTGTGTTCATGGTGGCTTCTGTGTGTTTATGTTGTGGTTCCCATCCATCCATCCATCCGTCCCGTCCGCCTGTCCGTCCGTCCGTCCGTCCATTCATCCATCCATCCATCCATCCATCTATCTATCCATCTGTCCATCAATAATAGCAGCACAAGTTTGATGTACAGTGCTCCTTGTGTATATAAATGTTCCCCTTAGCTTCGCATATGGGGTCCAGTGTTGTGCACACGTTGTGATGATATAAATTTAAACAGCTTCAGTTACACTGATTTTTGGATAAATACGGAAATTGAATATCAAAAGGAAGTGGCTATCACTATGTTAAAACACAAAACTCCAATTGATGCTGAAATGATTTAAGCATGCATATTTTTTAGTTTTTAAACATATCATGCTAACATTTCACTACTGCCTAACCAGATATAGCTGAATGATCATTGTTATAAAAATAGTGTGATAGCATAGAAACTGCCAATCTGTAATATTTTACTATGTAAAGGTAATACCCCTCATTATATAATATATTATATTCTTCCACTAATCCTGAAAGTGCACTTGTGGAGGATGTTCTGACTAAGATCTGACTAAGACTTTCTGACTAAGTTTATTTGAGCACATTTGCATTACCAATTACAGGTTGCATTGAATATGTAGTTTAAAAAAAATTAGTAACCTTTTATTTGCCTGCTGCACATAACTGCTATTATTCATTATAGAAATCTGTTTCTAAAAAGACCATTTGTTAAATGTCAGCCAATGCTATTGTGTGATATTGCAGTACGAACATCCATGATCTTTGTGCGCGAACCTATATGTCATACTAGTTACTGTGTAGCAGGTGTACTTGTTCATTTTCGTTCAAGTCACTGATATTTGAGAACAATGCCCAACTGAGTGACGGCATTGGGGGCGTAGGAAGGGACCGTATGTATATGAAAGAGTTGTATAGCTGTTCTCCTATATACTGTCCTGTCCTATTTCTGCATCGTTTTGTGTTTTTGCCCCGTGGCTGTGCATGGCTCTCGTCTTTTACTCCCGCCTGATTTCATTTCTCGCTCTGCTCGTGGTTCGCAATCAAACGCATGTCTAGATTATTAGGTCCCAAAAGTGTCATAGTGATGTGAAGTGTGACCCCGCGTGTGTGTTTGCATGAATAATGGCGTCTGATCGCAGGTATCGTATGATGGCGATGGCTTTTGTGAGCGTAACCGGGATGTGCTGTTCAACGATCTAGTGCTCCTCATGCAGTCTAGCGAGAAGTGAGTACAGCACGGCAGGCATGTGCACACAGCCTCTTATTATCATCCTCAACACAAGGTCCAATCATCATTATTGTCATCATCATCATCATCATCATCATCATCATCATCGTTGTCGTCGTCATCATCATCGTCACCATTGTCGTATTCATCAAGCTATTTCACAGCTGCCATGTCATGTATATCCACTAGCTATCATGTACGGTGTCCATATTGGTCATGGACATTGTCATGAATAATAGACTTTGATGAATTAATTAAACATCACTCTGATTTTATATGAAGCATTCTTGCCTTGTTTAATAGTGGTTCCTTCTGTAATGTATAGTGGTCACATCAGGCTCTTTCTTCAATGGTAGCTGAATTAATGGTTTTATATTTAATTAGCTCACATTACATTCTCTATTTAATAGTGACTGGAATGCACCAGTATTCAATCGTGTAGAGATGGCATCGTCCTTTGTGGAATTTCATGCGGAATTGTTTTTTATTTTAGCGGCTGGATCGTGTCTTAGATTAATTTTACACAGCTCTTGTGGCATTCTTTCGTTAATGGTCACTGGAATGCTTATGTGCATCAGTATATATTATGCTTCAGTAAGCTTTATGAGTGTATATATGCATATAGCTGACATCTCGCTTCGTGGAGTTGTGACGTGAGTAAGTGACCGTGTTTTTTCTGTGCTAGTCCTTTCATCTGCTCCCTGTTCCCGGAGAATGTGAACCAGCAGACGCGTGGTCGCCCGTCAACCGCCAGTAACAAGATCAAGGTAAAGCCTCCCGCACACGGTGCACAATCGGCGCGCGCCTACGGCTCCGTGCCGAATGTGCACCGTGTGCGGGCTGGTTTGCGTCCTATCTATGAAGGACATATTCGATATCTCCTTTGAATCAACGTTATGTACGGGTTTTACTGTAACAGACACACAGACTGGTCGTAGCATAGTTATATGTTACCAGAAAGGCAATAACATGTCGTTATCACTACCCTGTTCCTTCAGACCCAAGCCAACAAGCTGGTTGAGACGTTGATGAAGTGTACACCACACTATATTCGCTGCATCAAGCCAAACGAGACTAAGAAGGCCAACGACTGGGAAGAGAGCCGGTTGGTGAAGGCGTTACGAATAGATATATCTAACAAATTATGAACGATCGTAAAGAAATACAGCTCGCGAAGTTCGTCAGCTTTTGATGTGATTTTTATCTTGTTGTCTTTGAGCCGTACCACTCTCCTGTTGTGTTCCGTGTGCGGCTGGTTTGCGTCCTATCTATGAAGGACATATTCGATAGCTCTTGAATCGACGTTATGTAGGGTTTGACTGTAACATACACACAGACTGGTCGTAGCATAGTTATATGTTACCAGAAAGGCCAAAAACATGTCGTTATCACTACCCTGTTCCTTCAGACCCAGCCAACAAGCTGGTTGAGACGTTGATGAAGCACCCACACTATATTCGCTGCATCAAGCCAAAACGAGACGAAGAAGCGCAACGACTGGGAAGAGAGCCGGTTGGTGAAGGCGTTACGAAATAGAGATATATCTAACAAATATGAACGATCGTAAAAGAAATACGGCTCTCGAAGTTCGTCAGCGTTGATGTGATTTTTATCTTGTTGTCTTTGAGCGCTACCACTCTCCTGTTTGTTCACGTGTGTGGTCATGTGTGTTATGGGTGGCTGTTGTCAGCGGTGGTCTGTGTGTTTATGTGTGTCTATGTGTGGTCTATGTGTCATGTGTTTCATGAGGTGTTCATGTGTGGCTCTGTGTGTTATGTGTGGTCTGTGTGGTCTGTGTGTTTATGGTGTGTTCATGTGTGGTCTATGTGTTCATGTGTTTTCATGTGTGGTCTGTGTGTATATGGTTCATGTGTGTTATGTGCTGTCATGGTGGTCTGAGGTGTTTATGTGTGTTCATGTGTTGTCTTTGTGTTTATGTGTGTTCATGCTGTGGTCTATGTGTTCATGTGTTTCATGGGGTTCATGGGTGTGCATGTGTGGTCTGTGTGTTTATGTGGTGCATGTGTGGTCTGTGTTGTTCATGTGTGGTCTGGTGGTCTTGACGAAGGATGAGTCCTCGCGGTTTTGGGGTGCTCATGAGTTGATCAATCATGATCAGCTCGAGTCAGATAACCAGCCAGTTGTATGCGCTAGCTAGTGACTCTAAGCTTGCCTTACGTGTACGCGGTTTTGAGGTATGCATGCCAAAATGTGTGCACACTGGGCAAGAAGCATTGTTTTTAGCACGTTCTAGTCCGCAATGCAGATTGGCTAGTGCTGGCTCCATCAGTCAACAACAGCGGAGGATAGGTCAGGTTCCTCCTGAACGTACAGTGCGGTCTGTTCTGAGAAATAAATACCTCTGATAACTGTCAATGTACTGTATACGCGTGTTATTTCGGCGGTGGGTTAATTGTTCGGCAAGATTTCCGCATAGCGTCCGCGACTGCGAAAATACGACAGACACCGCGAAACTAATTCATACGAATAATATCGAATAATCATGAATCTCAGACCGCAAAATTAACGCACTCGCGAAATCTGCCCCAGTCGTCTGAACTTCGCAAGAAATATGCGGTACACACAGAAAATTATGGCGTATACCATGACTACAGTAATGGTGGATGATAACAGATCCAGAGTCGACGGTCTCGTGTGTGTCGTGGGCGTTGTCGTGAGACATCGTATGTTTGACTGCCACGAGGGTGAAACACGCAAGCTGGTAGTACCTCGACTGAAGGAGAAGCATCGCGGTAAGGCGAGCTGGATTCGCCTACCGCCGTCCGGTATCAAGTTCTGCAGCAGGTCTTGTCGTTGTTTGATCTGTTTGTGTCGCTGCGTGCGTGACGTAGCGTGTGCGTCTGTGTGGGCTGTGTGTGCGTGCGTGTGTGCGTGCCGTGCGGTGTGCCGTCTGTGTGTCGTGTGCGGCATGCGTGGCGTGCGGTCGTGTTGGGCGTGCTGTGTGTGTGAGTGCGTGCGTGCGTGGCTGCGTATTTATTAGACATAGCGGATGCAGTTGCTGATCGTTACTCATTGTATGACTTTCGCGTGTGTGTGCGGGGTGCGTGGGCGTGCGGCGTTGGCGTATTTATCTAGACATAGCGGATGCACGCGTGATAGTTGCTTCATTAACCTCCGCGGCAAACCGGAGGCATGCAATCTCATCGCGTGTGTGTTGTCGTGTGATGTGGTGTAGCGCACTAGTGTTCGCGCGACTCGAATCAGCAAGGAGCTCGCCTAGTGGTGGGTGTGTAGACACTAGTGTTCGCACGATTGATTCAGCAAAAAGGCAGCTCGCCATGTAGGCGTCAGTTAAGCACAGCCTCGCCTTAGGGCGTCCAGGTCAGCAGCAGCTCGCCTGTAGAAGCGTCCAGTCAGCAGCAGCGCAGCCGAGCCAGCTGTACTACACAGTACATGTTACACGCTGCGGAGGTATCAGTTTCCGTGAGTGCCCTCTGTCTAGTTGTATGAACTTTCTGTGTGTGTGTGTGTGCGTGCGTGCGTGCGTGCGTGCGTGCGTGCGTGCGGGTGTGTCAGTGTGGTGTCGTGTTGCATCCCAGACAGAGGGCACGCCACGGACAGTGTATAACATCGTATGTTGTATAACAGCGGCGCGCTGCTGGCTGCTGCTGATGGATTCCCTAAGGCCGAGCCAGACAGTGGTTGATGTGTACAGGATCGTTGCTTCATCATGTGAACACCCCGCGTGTGTTCATCATGTGAACACCCTGTGTGTGTTCATTGTGGGAACACCCCGCGTGTGTTCATTGTGGGAACACTACGCGGTCACGTGTAAACGGTTCATTCATGTGGAAACCTCTGTTGTGTTTAGTTGTGGGAAGCACCTGCTGATTTACTTGTGAGCACGCTGCTGGGTTCATTGTGGGAACACCACATGTGTTCATTGTGGGGACACCCCGCGTGTGTTCATTGTGGGAACACCCCGCATGTGTTTATCATGTGAATACCCCGCGTGTGTTCATTGTGTGAACACCCTGCGTGTGTTCATCATGTTGAACACCCCCGCGGGTGTTCATCATGTGAAGCACCCCTGGTGCTTCTCGTGTGAACACCCCACGTGTGTTCATTGTAGGAACACCCCGCATGTGTTCATCATGTGAACACCCTGTGTGTGTTCATTGTGCAGGTACGCGATCGTGACCGTGAGACATGGGCCGAAGTGGCGCGGGGAGCCGCGTCAAGGCATCGCACACATCATGCAGAGCGTCAGCATGGACAGTGACCAGTACCAGCTGGGCAAGACCAAGGTCTTCATCAAGGCCCCAGAGTCGGTGCGTGTCCTCAGCGGTCTCGCGTCCCCGCAAGACGCGTGACCAACGTTATATTATATTATAGGTATGTAGTATTATATTATATTATATTATATTATATTTATATTTTAGTAGTTTATATATTTATAATTTATATATTATATCGCCGAGCGTACAGAGCGGGCAAGACCAAGGTCTTCATAAGCGCCCTGAGTCTGTGGCATGTCTACGGCTCTCTCAACATCCTCCTCCGCGAGACCTCTGAGCCGACGTTATATATATAGTAGCGGCAGTGGCGTACGCTTCGGTCATCCATTACAAATTCTCCAGTCACAGATTGCCCAATCCACCGCAGCGATGTGGCCAAGCCCCCTCTCAAATTGTTGATTACTGATGTACATATTGCTTCAAAAGTAACAAAAATTGATTTATTTTGATAATACCTAAAGGTAAGTAATGATTATGGTAAAACTTATTGTATGTATTGTTTTTTTACTGAAAAATATGAGTTGTGTTTCACATAAGAATATATGACCGAACGTGTGAAGTCGGGAGTGGGCGTCGGTAACCCGATGCGTAGCCACGCCTATATTATAATTAGTATTATTGATTCCTGTATATTGATACTATGTTCATGTCTCCGGCCAGCGCGCCGCTGCCGCGAGACAAATTTCCTTCCTGCTCATAACTCGACCCCTAATTGACATCGCGCTACAAAAGCTTGGGATCTTACACATCTTGGAGAAGGTGAGGCAGGCTACCAAACGGCAGGTCAGCCTGCGACCTTTATTTGACCTTTACGCTTGACCTTGACTCATATTGTCTTCCTGCTCTATTAACTCTGCCCTCATTGACCTAGCGCTACCGAAACCAGGTCAGCGCGACCTTGTATTGTGACTTTACGCATTGACCTGATCATATTTGCCCTTCCGCTCTAATAAGCTCGGACCCTAATGACGTAGCGCTTACCAAACTTGGGTATACTAACACATCTTGGGAGAATGTGTGAGCCGCGACAAAAACCAGGTCACTGGGATTTTATCTTGACCTTCGACCTTGACCCTTGATCATATTCTCTTTCACTCTATAACTCGGCTGCTTAATTGACCAGCGCGACCAAACTGGCTACACATGCTTGGGAGAAGGTATGTGCGCTACCAAAACCAGGTCACTCGCGGATTGTTATTTGACCTTGACCTTGACCGTGATCATATTTCTTTTCACGCTATAACTCGGTTTAAATTGACCTAGCGGCGAACCCCAAACTTGTATACTTACACATCTGTTAGAAGGTGTGTCGGTACCGAAACCAGGGTCACTGCACCTTGTATTTGGGGAACCAAAACTTAGTACTTACAACATCTTGGGGAGAAAACGGAATACATTTGTAGTGCGGACAACTCGCCCTTTTAGTTATTAATAAATTATTTATATTATGTTATATATGTTATATTATATTATGTATATTATATATATGTTATAGTTATACTATAGATTGTATTACTCAATTAGTTATGCTTTATATATATTAGTTAGTTTATTGATATCTTATAGTTATATATTTATATGATTTATTATATATTATATTATATATTTATATTAATGATAATATATTATATTATATCAGACAGGAGTCCTCGTCTCACAGTCGGACTGGACTGTCTCGTGGCCCACCTGTACTGAAATTTAGTTGAAACCATGTACTCGATTGACTGGTACTTGACTATATTACTGAATATTACTTACTTGACTGTTACTGTTGACTTGGCTTGGTCTCAACCGACATATCGAGAACACGCAATCAAATGTCTCAGTTATCTTTGTTTAGACCTGCTACTAAACTTTAATAACGAGACCATAATCAAGTGTCAGTGGGACACTAATATAACCAGCACCCAAGTATTAGGCCGAGATTTTGTATCAACATAGATAGATATTAGATAGACCAACATATTGTGTCTCATGAAGACCAGTACTTATCTATAAGACTGCGTAGATTTTGTAAAGTGAGCTCACTCTCGCTTTTCTCATGTGCTCACTGTGCCCTGAGTGCGTGCCCGCCGCTGAATTCTTCGCATCACAGTGAGATCAGCGGATAACCGCTGCAGTACCTAATGTTATCAGTACCTCATTCATGTTCGGTTACGTCATCACCAAGCCTGGTTCGGCCAGCCTGGGTCGCACGCTCGCACATCCAATGGTTACGTTAATGGCCTAGTTGTCTTGTGTTGTAGCTGTTCGTTTAGAGGAGACGCAGAGATCGAAAAATACGATGGGTACGCTCGCCGCTATTCAGAAGAGCTTTCCCGGCAGGTACATAGGAAGGGAAACCATTTCAAGCCAGGAGCAAGGTAGGTCATCCGTTTACAGGTGTTTACAGGTCTTGGCAACGACCAGTCTAACAACTGTCTGGAAAGTCCTTGAAATTGGATTGCATGTTCTAGTTTGCCACATTCTATCTAATGATGATAACAAGTGTATTAGAGGTGTGTACAGGTCCATGGGAAACCTGTCGTAACTCCGAGAACCTTTAAGCGACATTTTCCAGAGCATGAGAGTCTTGAAATAAATAGCTCTAGTTATGTTTTGCGTCACGGAAGTCTTGAAATTGAGGCCATGTCTGTTTTGACTCTACATTTATCTATGTGATAACAAGTTATTATGCTAGAATAATTGATTACACTCAAGTTATAGTGCTGTCTACTGTCTGAGATTGCTTGAGTCAAGAATTTGTTCACTAACTATGATTGCAAGATGCGAGGTATAAGGTTGTATTCAGCTTAAATCTTAGGGTCCTGGAATTGGACCTAACAAACTCCTGTAAAAGGCAAGGAAAATGTTTTGCATGTTAAACCGACGCTGTTTGTGAGTTTCAGCAGCATGCATGAGACACAGATAAAGTACAGGGGGGGGGGGGGGGGGGGGGGGGGTGAAGGATCGTCATTACTTATGCATCCAATAACTTCATGCTTTACCTTTTTACACTCATGGCCTACTCTTGCTTACAATGGCTATTCGTGAAACGTTGCAGTTGCTATATACAAATTGTGGCTTACCTTGACCAAATGTACTACTACAATCTATAGAATCTAGAATCTTAGAATTTGTGTGGCGGTTTTTCCTTGAGTGATTCGAATTCAAACGATATGTTTGTAGTATTATTCTCTTGTAAGTATTTTTTAGCTGCTCATTGATGACGAACAAAAAACATAGGCGGCACCCACAGGTCTCCAATCGCAGATTGCGTCGCGACATACATCGACTGTGAGGACAAGCCTGAAGCTGCGTGCACGGTGGCAGCGAGACGCATCGGAGTTTTCCGACAACGGGTCATAAAGTACGACAGAAGGTTACAAGGTGGTCCAAGCGTCAAAGGTTTAAGGTGGACTGGGTGGTTGGCTTGGATGGCTGAGTAAGGTGGAGGTTGTGGATGGCTGGGGAGTGGAGGGGGGTGAATGGTTGGATGGGTGGATGGGTGGTGTTAGGGTTGGTGAAGTGGTGTGGATGGCGAGGGGGGTGGGTGGAATGGGTGGTGCGTGGATGGTGGGTGTATTGATTGGGTGGTGGATGGGGTGGGTGCGGGTGAGTGAGATTGGTGGGTGGTTCGGACTGAGTGAGCATGGGGGTTGGCATGAGTAGATGGGGTGAAGTGGGTGGCTGTTGGATTGTGTGGATGTGTGGGAGTGGTGGGTGGTTGGGATGATTAGATGTTGGATGAGTGGTGGGTGGTTGGATGAAGTGGATGGTTGGACGAAGTGGGTGGTGTGGGTGGGTGGTTGGTTGGATGAGTGGATGGGCTGGGTGGTTGGATGGGTGGGTGGTCCACATGC
>NW_014578848.1:20492-27885 GCF_000485595.1 Priapulus caudatus
GTTCATGTGTGTTTACGTGTGTTCATGTGTGTTCATGTGTGGTCTGTGTGTTCATGTGTGTCTGTGTTTTATGTGTGTTTCATGTGTGGTCTATGTGTTCATGTGTTTTCATGTGTGTTCATGTGTGGTCTGTGTGTTTATGTGTGGTCTGTGTGGTCTGTGTGTTTATGTGTGTTCATGTGTGGTCTATGTGTTCATGTGTTTTCATGTGTGGTCTGTGTGTATATGTGTTCATGTGTGTTCATGTGTGTTCATGTGTGGTCTGTGTGTTTATGTGTGTTCATGTGTGGTCTTTGTGTTTATGTGTGTTCATGTGTGGTCTATGTGTTCATGTGTTTTCATGTGTGTTCATGTGTGTTCATGTGTGGTCTGTGTGTTTATGTGTGTTCATGTGTGGTCTGTGTGTTCATGTGTGGTCTGTGTGGTCTTGACGAAGGATGAGTCCTCGCTGTTTTGGGGTGCTCATGAAGTTGATCAATTCATGATCAGCTCGAGTCAATAACCATGCCCACCTTGGATGCTGTAGCTAGGTGACTCTAGCTTGCCTAACGTGTACGCGGTTTTGGATGTATGCATGCCAAAATGTGTGCAACTTTGGCAAGAAGCATTGTTTTTAGCACGTTCTATCGCAATGCAGATTGGCTAGTGCTGCTCATCAGTCACACCAGGCGGAGGATAGGTCAGTTGTCCTTCCTGAACGTACAGTGTGTCTGTTCTTGAGAAATTAAATACTCTGATAACTGTCAAGTTACTTGTCAACGCTGTATATTTTCACGGTCGTTTAATTTCTCTCAAATTTCGGCAAATGCGTTCCGACGCGAATAACCACTCGCGAAATTGCCCGTCGTTCTGAATTCGCCGAAAATATCTGTACACGAAATTATGGCGTATACAGACTTACTTGATGAATCATGGATTGTGGATGATGAGAACTCATGTCGACGGTTTCGTGTGTGTTCGTGGTGGTTGTTGATGACATCGTATTGTTTGACTGCACGCAGGTGAAACACCAGGTGGAGTACCTCGGACTTGAAGGAGAACCTTCTTGTATGTGAGCGCGAGCTGGATTCGCGCTAACGCGCGTCCGTTCATCAAGTTCTTGCAAGAGGTCTGTCGTTGTTGATCTGTTCATTTGGCATGTGCGTGAGGAAGGAGACGTTGGACGCTCACGGTCGCAGAATACCGTGAATCGTGGCGTGCACTGTGTGAGAGTGACCGAGGATGATGTGAGAGATGGTGAGAGATGACGTGAGACGATGAAGAGATTGTGCGCTGAGTCGCGTGCTGTGCTCTGCGTTCTGTGTCGCTTCGGTGCGAGTGTACCTCGTCCGAGAGAGAGGAGAGAGAGAGAGAGAATAGGAGAGAAGTAGACTAGAATGTGGCAGCCTGCGGGCGGGTTACTCGTCCTTATTATGGATGCCCGATCTGCCATAACCTTTCAGTATTACATTATGAAATTTATTAGTTTTATTTGTTGGCTGTACGTGCCATCGTGAGGCGTGCCGTGCTATCCTGTCAGCCTATCTTGTTGTTTTTGGGCCTTAGTCCATTTTTCTGCTGTAATACAGTAGATTTCATTATACTCAGTCAGTGTGTGTCAATATACCATGACTAAGTATTTAACTGCATAGGAAGTCACTGCAGCGTTAGGAAAGTATTATTAGTGTGTTCAAAAAAAAGTCGTTGCAGAGTGCGGTCGTGTCGTTCGCGTTGCGTGTAGAGTGGTAAAAATTTTACATTTTCCTTTACTGTGCGCTCGCTATCTGATGGTTTGATTGTTCTCATTTAACAACAAGGGCATGCATCTTTACATGTCGTTCGTGCCGTGTAAATCTCTGTGCTGTGTGGAGGTATGAGATTGCTCCGTCTGTTAACAAGCTCGCTGTTGCGTGATTCTTCCAAGGTAACGGTCCTTTTTACTTCCGCTGAACCTATGAATTAAGCGTTATAGTCACTATAATGAGGAGCACTCTATTATCTTATAACGATCCAGAGCAATAGCGGGACCTCAAAATAAGCTTTTACGCGTTGTAATTAGTTGCCCTTTGAAGTCTCGTATTGACATAATTTTGCATCTCACGAGCAGTCTAACGAGTATCTCTGCTGCGGGTTCGTGGGGCCACACCTTTGCCGTAAGTTGCTCACAACATGCAAACACGTAGCCGTGTACTTACTACAACGCTGCGTGCACGAATTTGAACTCGGCGTCAGAGTGTGTAGCTGTTCAAATAAAACAAAGAGTGTTGGCATTAACATATCTTTAATAATATCCTTAACTAATCTAATTATTGCAATCAAATGTGTTAATTCACTGCAGCCCGCAAAACGTGATCTGCTGCTGTCTCCCAAGTGCATCTACCTGATTGGCCGCATCATGGTGAAGAAGGGCAAGGAGAAAGGACAGGTTAAGGAGGTCATAAAGCGACAGATAGCTCTCCCCAGTATTCGACAAATATCACTCAGGTAGGTTTGACCAGGTGGATGCGAGTGCAGGATAAAAAAGCTGTTATGTTGTGTACCGACAAGTTGGACAAACGCCAGTTTATCTTGTGAGTAATTTTTCGATGAGAGGTTTTTGCGATGCCTAAATTAAAGATGTATCTCCAAGCTTACATAGAGAGTTAATGTGAGGTATCAGAGTGGAAATCTGATATGAGGTCTTTTTGGTAAAAACATGTAAAGGTCTCACTGGCAAGGATTAAACGTAACACTATACATATTATTGGTAGATAGATATTGGTTCAAAGAAGGGGCGATTTTTATCGATTATGATGCAACATCTGTGTACTAAAACATGAATATCATAATAACAAATTAATATATTATAATAATAATAATAATGATCTATTGATTTTGATCGATTATGATGCAACATCTGTATACTAAAACGTGAATATCACAATAAAATATAAATATTATAGTAATAATGATAATAATAATGATAATCTCTGTCATGCAGCACACAGCAGGACGATTTCTTTGTGATACACGTCAAGGATGAATACGATAGTGTTCTGCAGTCCGTGTTCAAGACGGAATTTCTGACGGTGCTCTCTAAGCGATACCAGGAGAGCACCAGTGGTCCACTCCCACTGCATTTCTCTGACAAGTCAGTATATTTCCGCTGTTGTTTACCGATGCTTTTCATATTGCTCGCTGATGGCTTGAATAGTCATAACTATATATAATGGCCACAAGTGCTGGAAGTGTCCTTTATAGAGAGGTGTCTGTGTGAATGGTTGGATGGTGATGGGTGGTGTATAGGGTGGGTGGTGAAGTGGGTGTTGGATGGCGAGGGTGGGTGGGTGGAATGGGTGGTGCGTTTGGATTGGTGGGTGGTATGATTTGGGGTGGTTGGATGGGGTGGTGTGGTTGGGAGTGGATTGTGGTGTTGGATGAGTGAGATGGGCTGGTTGGACATGAGTAGATGGTTGGAAGTGGGTGGGTGGTTGGATTGTGTGGATGTGTGGAGTGGTGGGTGGTTGGATGAGTAGATGGTCTGGATGAGTGGTTGGGTGGTTGGATGAAGTGGATGGTTGGACGAGTTGGGTGGGTGGGTGGGTGGTTGGTTGGATGAGTGGATGGGCTGGTGGTTGGATGGGTGGGTGTGTCCGCACATGCTATATTATATTATATCAGACAGGAGTCTCCTCTCACAGTCGGACTGGATGTCTCGTGGCCACCTGTACTGAAATTTATGTTGAGACCATTACTCGACTTGACTGTTTACTTGACTATTACTTGATTATTACTTACTTGACTGTTACTGTTGACTTGACCTGGTCTCAACCACATATCGAGACATGAATCAAATGTCTCAGTTTACTTCGTTTAGACTTGTACTCGACTTTATATAGAGACCATAATCAAGTGTCAGTGGGACCACTAATATAACCAGCACCCAAGTATTAGGCCGAGACTAACATATTGTGTCTCATGAAGACCTATCTATAATACCATAGACTTCGCTTAAATTTCGTAAGTGAGACCTCTCATGTGCTCACTGTGCCCTGAGTGCGTGGCCCGCCGCTGAATTCTTCGCATCACAGTGAAATCACGGATACCGCTACAGTACCAATGTTATTCAGTACCTCATTCATGTTCATACGTCATGACCAAGCCTGGTTCGCCAGCCTGGGTCCACCTCCACATCCAATCAAGAGCTAATAATACCTTATGGTATTATTAGCTCTTGATCCAATGTTACTTAATGCCTTGTTGTCTTGTGTTGTAGCTGTTCTTGTTAGAGGAGACGCGAGATCGAAAATACGATGGGTACGCTCGCGCTATTCAGAAAGCTTTCCGGCAGTACATAGGAAGGAAACACATGTTCAAGCTCAAGGAGCAAGGTAGGTGATCGTTTACAGGTGTTTTACAGGTCTTGGAAACCCAGTGCTAACAACTGTCCTGGAAAGTCCTTGAAATTGGATGCATGTCTAGTTTGTCCACATTCTATCTATGATGATAACAAGTGTATTACAAGGTTTGTACAGGTCCTGGAAACCCTGTGTTACTCCGAGAACTTTAAGACGACATTTTCCAGGCCTGGAGAGTCTTGAATAATAGGCTCTAGTTATGTTTGGTCACGGAAAGTCCTTGAAATTGAGCGCATGTCTGTTTTGTCTACATTTGATCTATGATGATAACAAGTTTATTATGCTAAAGAATAATTGATTACACTCAAGTTATAGCCCTGTCTACTGTCTGAGATTGCTTGAGTCAAGAGTTTGTTCACTAACTGATTGAAAGATGCGAGGTACAAAGGTTGTATTCAGCTTAAATCTTAGGGTCCTGGAAATTGGACCTACAAACTCCTGTAAAAGGCCAAGGAAAATGTTTTGCATGTGTGAACCCTGATGTGTTTGTGAGTTTCAGCAGCATCATGAGACGACAGATAAAGTACTGAAGGATCGTCATTACTTCTGCATACCAATACTTCATGCTTTTTTCCTTTTTACACTCATGGCTCTACTCTTGTTACATAGCTATTCGCAAAACTTGCAGTTCCTATATACAAATTGTGGCTTACTTTTGAGCCAAATGCTACTACATCTTAGAATCTTAGAATCTTAGAATTTTGTGGCAGTTGTCTCTTGAGGGATTCGAATTCAAACGATATGTTCTTGGTATTATTCTCTTGTAATATTTTTCAGCTGCTGATTTGATGACGAACAAAAAACATAGGCGGCACCACAGTCTCAATCGCAATTTCGTCGGCGACTACATCGGACTGGAGGACAAGCCTGAACTGCGTGCACTGGTGGGCAAGCGAGAACGCATCGAGTTTTCCGACACGGTCATAAAGTACGACAGAAGGTTCAAGGTGGGTCAAGGTCAAAGGTTTAAGGTGGATGGGTGGTTGGCTTGGATGGCTGAGTAAGTGGATGGGTGGATGGCTGGGTGAGTGGATGGGTGGGTGGGTGAGTGGGTGGATGGGTGGATGGTGATGGGTGGTGTATAGGGTGGGTGGTGAAGTGGGTGTTGGATGGCGAGGGTGGGTGGGTGGAATGGGTGGTGCGTTTGGATTGGTGGGTGGTATGATTTGGGGTGGTTGGATGGGGTGGTGTGGTTGGGAGTGGATTGTGGTGTTGGATGAGTGAGATGGGCTGGTTGGACATGAGTAGATGGTTGGAAGTGGGTGGGTGGTTGGATTGTGTGGATGTGTGGAGTGGTGGGTGGTTGGATGAGTAGATGGTCTGGATGAGTGGTTGGGTGGTTGGATGAAGTGGATGGTTGGACGAGTTGGGTGGGTGGGTGGGTGGTTGGTTGGATGAGTGGATGGGCTGGTGGTTGGATGGGTGGGTGGGTCCGCACATGCTCATCTCACAGCAGTCTAACGAGTATCCTCGCTGCTGTTGGTTCGTGGGACCCACCAAAACTTATGCGCGAAGTTGCTCACGAACATGCAAGACACCACGGTGAGGCCGTCGACATGACCTGTCGCCGCTACATCGGTTACTACAACGCGCGTGCACGAATTTGAACTCGGCCGTCACGAAGTGTGTAGCTGTTCAAATAAAAGCAAAGAAGTGTTGGCCATTAGCAATATCTTTAATATTATCCTACTAATCAATTATTGCGATCAAATGTGTTATTCAACTGCAGCCCGCAAAAGCGGATCTGCTGGCTGTCGTCCCGAGTGCATCTACCTGATTCGCCTGGCGGGGCCGGCAGTCATGGTCGAAGAAGGCAAGGAGAAAGGACAGCCAGTTAAGGAGTATAAAGGGACAGATAGCTCTCCCCCAGTTATTCCGAACACAAATATCACTCAGGGTAGGCTTTGACCAGGTGGAGTGCGAGTGCCAGGATAAAAAAAGCCTGTTATGGTTTGTGTACCGCACAAAGTTGGACAAACGCCAGTTTATCTTGTGACTAATTTTTCGATGAGAGGTTTTTTGCGATGCCTAAATTAAAGAGATGATATCTCGCAAGCTTACATAGAGAGTTAATAGTGAGGATCAGAGTGGAAATCTGAATAATGAGGTCTTTTTGGTAAAACATATAAATTTTCACTGGCAATGATTAAACGTAACACTATACATATTAATTCGGTAGATAGATATTGGTTCAAAGAAAGGGGCGATTTTTATCGATTATGATGCAGACAGTCTGTGTAGCTGAAAACATGAATATCATAATAACAAATTAATATATTATAATAATAATAATAATGATTCATTTGATTTTGATCGATTATGATGGCAACATCTGTATACTAAACGTGAATATCACACAATAAAATATAAATATTACTAGGTAATTAATTATATAATAATGAATAATCTCCTGCTCATGCATGCAGGCACAAGCAGCAGGACGATTTCTTGTGATACACGTCAGGATGAAATACGATAGTGTTCTGGCAGATTCGCGCCTGTTCAAGACGGAATTGTTCTGAACCGTGCTCTCTCAAAGCGATACCAGGAGAGCACCATGGTCCAACTCCCCACTGCATTTCTCTGAACAAGTCAGTAAATATTTCCACGCTGTCGTTTACCGATGCTTTTCATATTGCTCGCGTGATGGCTTGAATAGTCCATAACTGTATATAATGGCCCCCAACAAGTGTTGAAAATGTCCTTTGTAGAGAGGTGTCTGTGTTAAGATAAGGTGGTTTCAACTGTGGTTGAGCGGTCACCAGAGGGAAAGTTCCCAAGCGTGTCTTTATTGACTGGTGTCTCGTTTTGTAAAGGTGACTACTAATGCAGCTTGACATTTTTTGGCTCTGTGCTCCTTAGTATTGTAGGTTGTGTGTAAAGATGAGGATGTAGTGACAAGGGGTGCAATCCTTAAGCGACGGCGCCTCTGAGACGGACCAGCTTAGGTTATACGGAAGTGATGCACAGATTCTTGATACCTGCGCCTCAAACAATTGATCTACAGCAGACTTTCT
>NW_014578848.1:27910-28660 GCF_000485595.1 Priapulus caudatus
CTGTATATAATGGCCACAAGTGCTGAAAGTGGCCTTTATAGAGAGGTGTCTGTTATAGAGAGGTGGTTTCACTGTGTAACGGTCACCAGAGGGAAATTCCAAGCGTGTCTTTTATTGACTGGTGTCTGTTTTGTAAAGGTGACTACTAATGCAGGCTTGACATTTTTTTGCTTGTCTCTCTTAGTATTGTAGGTTTGTGTAGTGAGGATGTAGTGACCAGGGGTGCAAATCCACTTTAGGCACCTTAGGTATTACGAAGTGATGCACAGATTTCTGTGTATCATCAACTGATGCACAGACTTTCCGTATATCAAGGAATGATGCAAAACCCCTAACCCTAACCCTAACCCTAACCCTAACACACTTCGTGATACCTAAGGTTATACTTTATGACTTAGGGTTAGGGTTAGAGTTTTGACAAATCTGTGCATCACTTCGTGATACCTAAGGTGCCTAAAGTGGATTTGCGCCGTGACCAGGCGCAGCAACATTAGCCATGAGTTGTTATCGTGCTATGTTACAGGCATTATGTGACTTTACTAGGATATCATATGTGAGTGATGAATGATATAGTTCTCCAGTGTGATAAGGAATCGCTTGTCTAGATAAATAGCATGCGATGTCACATTACATTGTATTTAGTTATTGTTCTGTGTGTTACGGAACAGGTCCCTGCTGGTATCATACTACGCTGTGATCATGTGCTTCATAATCATGGTACAGTACACAATTTATTATCCACAATTCTGA
>NW_014578848.1:28744-45905 GCF_000485595.1 Priapulus caudatus
TAGTAACCAGGCGCAGCAACATTAGCCATGAGTTGTTATCGTGCTATGTTACAGGCATTATGTCACTTTACTAGGATATCTTATGCAACTGATGAATGATATAGTTCTCCAGGTTGATAAGGAATCGCTTGTCTAGATAAATAGCATGCGATGTCAAGTTACATTGTATTTAGTTATTGTTTTGTGTGTTACCGAACAGGTTTCGTTACATATTGGAACAAGTGACCTATGCTTTTACTACAGGGTAATTTCACAGAGTTAGCACTTACAAATGCTCGACACCATGTTAGCAGTGAATGACAAGTAACAGCTTCTGTTAGTCTCACCAGGTTCTTTCGACATGTGTCTCGAAAGATGTTGTAATCGCACGTGATTGGATTTCCTTCCAGCCTGGAGTTTGCAGTAAAGAAGCAGGGTTTCGGTGGAGGAGGGGTGCGTCAGATCAGATTCATTCAAGGAGGCAGTGACAAGGCTGAGTTGAAGCCATCCAGTAAACTGCTCACAGTCATGATAGCTGCCGGCTTACCTAAGAATTCACGTATGTCACTAGTGGTCTTGTCAATATAAATTGCATTTGTAGTCAACACTACGCTAATGCTCCTTGGTCATGTGAACTTGCGAAATTGTGCTAGCTGCATGTATTTACAATTTTCTTACTAATTTCTCTGCCAAATTTAATCATTATTGTTGAGTTATACTTACACATCATACATTAAATGTTACATGAATTATTATAATAATTTTTTATACGTTTTATTATATACTTGTATGTTAATTATGCATGTGTGTGCGTGTGTGTGTGTGTGCCTATGCACGTGCATGCGTCTGTGTGTGATTGCAACATGTTGGGCCACAATTAAAAAAATCTTTGTTTGCCCTCACCCGACCCAGGCTGAAAAGTTTGGTTAGGTAGGTCGGCTTTTTTTGAGTTTTTTGAGGCGGGTGTTTTTACAAATTCAACATGGTGTCTACATGCTCGGGTGTGCTTGTGTGGAGATACCTTTTATGTTGAATGTTTGTTTTGCTTGGTACATATAATGCATTGCCTACAGATTTATTTAATGTACAGTGATACAATATGTTTAAAAAAAAGGAAAAAAAGAAGACCAATAAAATTTTTTGAGTCGGCCCCTTTTTGGCGGGTCGGTCGGGTGAGGGCAAACAAACAATATTTTTATTATGGCCTTGGACGAATGCATGTATGTATGTAAACCACTGATCATCGATCTGTGGCTGCAGCGGATGTGTTTGCTACCAGTAATTAGGTAATTAGTAATAAGTGATCGTGTGTCTTCCAGGTCCCGGCCAGCACACCACCGCCACTCTGCAGGGTCACCGGGGCGGCGGGCGCGGTGGTCGCGGCAGGCCGCAGGCACGGGGAGCGCCCCCCATACCGAGTAACCCACCCAGTGCGAGAGGGCAGGCCCCTCCGCGGCCCATGCAACCGGACATACAGCGGCTCAGTAAAGGTATGTATTATGCCAGGCCTCGACGCTTATTTTCAGATCTGGTTGTCTTGTCGGGCAACAAGAAGCTTTACTTGTCCGAATTTTGATTTCACTTGACGACGCGGGTGTCGCGGGCTGCTTTTTTCGGCGATCTTAAAAATAAAACGTAAGATTGTTGTGTGATCACACCCTGCCTCAACGGATGTTAGGAACTGGAATTTGTCAGTTGTCCGATCAGGCAACTAGCCAATAGAATAACTTGTCCGACATGGACTTTCACTTGTCCCGGGCAATCGGACAACCGTTCGTGTCCAGTGCTGTATAACTATACCTATGCTACTATAGGAGCTTATATATGCCTTGCGAACGCAGTCTGGTGCACTCGCATGAGAATCCTCCGCGTAGCACGTATCAATGTGATGTTCATTCATGCAGACGATAAGAGCTGGGAATAGCGAACACTTGCCAGCGTACTTCTACGTAACACGTTTGTTACACCAATTTCTACGCACAAATTCCAAATTATATTATATCGCAAATCGCACCCGCGCTACTTCAAGGTTGCGGCACTGCTCTGCCGAAGATCCCTTGCTATACCAATGTACAGGGATAGGACGCGGATACGTCGGCGACCTGTCGGCCAAAAGAAAATGACGTAGGGCCGACGTTAAGCATTTTATCAGGAGTGTGGCATGCCTACAGAAGGTGCTCATCACAAGTCGCACCCTCGCTACTTCAATGTGGTGGCACTGCTCTGCCGAAGATCCCTTGCTATACCAATGTGCAAGCGGGCGGGCCGACAGCACATGTGCTTGGTAAAATCCAGTAACTTTGGTAACACGTGCTGGACCATCTCCTTGCAGGTTACTGGCGCAGCTCGCTTGTCCCTCCCCGCCTCCCGCCCACGCCCACACCGCACTGTGGTTACAGCTGTGCTACTATCGCACGAAGGGTCGTTGTCGTAACATGTACTACAGATATGTACCCGAGGTAGTTTTAGGTTGTTTAGTATTATGTTTATATTTTTATATGAGGTATGTTTAGGGTTAGGGTTAGGGTTAGAGTTAGGGTTAGGGTACACTTCTGTAGTACAAGTCTGGTACACTTTGTGTATACATATATGTACCTCGGGTACATATCTGTAGTACCTGTTACGACAACGACCCCTTGAGCGCTACTATCGCGTTGCAGGTTACCGACGCAGCTCTAGCTATGAGAAGACACCAACGCTACCGAGCGCGGGAGCGCAGAAGCTGGCACGGCGACACTCCCCCTCCCCCGCCCACGCCGCACTGTCGTTACAGCTGTGCTACTATTGCGTTGCAGGTTACCGGCGCAGCTCTAGCTATGAGAAGACACCAACGCTACCGAGCGCGGGAGCGCAGAAGCTGGCACGGCGGCACGAGGACAAGATCAACAACAACGCAGAGTTTATGCGCACGCCCGACGCAGGCATCGCCGGGTGAGTCACGACACAGCGGGAAGGCATTCTCCCCGCCCGGATCCATCCCAGCTGCCAGGTCCATACATCCATGTGGTTCATGTCCGTGTCCGTGTCCGCCAATGTCCGACTGTCCGTGTCCGTGTCCGTCCGTGTTCGTGTCCTTGTGATGTGGTGTAATGTGTGATACCTGACTAACTTCCAGGATGGCAAGGCGACCCTCTATCTTGGATAAAGTTGCCGGTACCATACCAGTTGCAGAATCTTTCACATCCCCTGTGGAGGCACACGTCTCCCTTATCCCGTCATGTCTGTTTCATGTCTCTTCTTCTTTCTTTCTTCTTTTCTTTCTTGTTTCTTGTCTTGTCTGTTTTTGTTTTTTCCTGTGCTGTGTGCTCCCGCAGACCGGCGTGTTCAAGGATTTGATAAAGAATTATCACAAGGGTGCCACACCACGTATTAGGGTACACGTATGTATTAGGTCTCTACCAGTGAGTATTCACTTCACACCATGGCATGTTGACACATGGTGACATTCTGTATGTAGATATACCAACTGAAAAACTCATGCATCACTGGAGTGTCTGCGAGGCATTCATTCTCCTGCATATATTGTTAGATGTTATTGAGTCATTGAGTGTGAAGTGTAGTCATGTAACTTTCATCTAATCAAAAGTCTATATTATAAGATCGTAGGGCCGTTTTGGTGATGCATATGAACTCAGTTATGGGGAACGGGGTTTAAACCGGGTCGTTTCTCTCACAGACAGTTAGATGGATATGTTGTTCTGGTTTTAGTATTTTTCTGTAATGGTAGCGGGAGTTTGACCAATAGGTCAAAGGTCAAGCGGTATAACATTGCCTCGACGCGCCAATCGCAAGTACGCGAAAAATGTGATCACTCGTGCGTTTTTAGTTTCTGTACCAACACAAACAGTGCAAAATATCCCAAATTAGGCCAAACAAAAAAATAGGTGTGTTTCCTATTGCATCGAAAACAAAAGTAGGGTAGGTAGGTAGGGAATAATATCCCTCTGATGCATGCTATAAAGTGGCGTATAGGTAGGGATAAGGTAGTAAGCAAGTCCAGAACGTGTTTGTAGTAAAAAATCTCAAGTTTTGTTTGTCAGATTTCAAATTAAAAAAAACCTTTTTTTTCCTTTTTTTTTTGAAAAAAAGTTTAGGTTTAGCTCTAATAATCTAGGGACGGTCGGTCGACCGGAAACAAACCTATTTTTTTGTTTGGCCTTAGCACAATCATATTTATAAATCTTTCTGTAATCTGAAATGTAACCGTGGATTGAAGTACGATGTTAGTGAAGAGAATTATAGATCAAAAACCTAGGCTAGTCTCACGGATCCGGCGTGTGTAGCTTTGTATACATCTAGTACTACTATCGTAACCATATGATCGTAACTATATAATATAGCGTCGTCATCAAGTCAAAGGACAAGGGGCCGTAATACCCTCGTCAGACTGGACGGCGACCAGAAAATGTACAAGGTCGCCGGCAAACTTGAACACAACGCGAGAAAAAGTCCCAACAAATTACAAGCTTGAAAAAAACCGCGCTCTTACCGCGACCTATGCGATCATACCGCGTTCGCCCGTCACGACCTCTCTGCTTATGGCGTTTCTATTGAGATCTATGGGCTTGGCAACGGCGATCACCGGCGTTCCCGCGGCGCTCTCACCACGCTCATGGGGTTCTTACCACGTGGCTTCTACGTGTATCGCGACTGCACGGCGACCTCACGGCGTTTCTACCACGTTCTCACGGCGACTATATAAGCTGGTCAGATTTTCGGAAATTTTAACTGCATAGTTGTGCGTTTGCTGAGTAGAAACACGATGCCGAAGAAACAAGCTACCAGAGGCCGAGGCCGTGGCCGTGGCCGAGACAGATCGGCATGAAACAGATCGGCAGATCGGATGAGACAGATCCATGAATTGGACCTGAAATGTTACCATTTCGCAGCGTCTTTGCCACGCGTGTACTGTGCGTGTACTACGTTCATGGAGATTCACAACCTTCGCGACCCCACCGCGTTCTCACCGCGTTCCAGGTCAGATCGCCGAACCTTGGCGTTTGTTTTGAACATGCTCAAAATAAACGCCGTGACTTGGCGATCATTGGCGACCATGGCGACCACAGCACGATTATGGCAACCTGGCTCTGGCGTTTCCACCACGCTTATACCACGCTTTTGGCAACCTTGACGCGCTCTGGGCCCATTTTCCGTCGCCGTAGCAGCGCAGTAAGGACGCCACCCCGGTCTGACGGGGGTATTACCAAACGCTGGCTGCGGCATATTGAGGAAGGAAAATGTGATATCCTCTGCTCAAAATTTAGTATTTTTGTCATAGTCTCGGGTTAGATTAACATAAATAAATATGAGTGACGAGGTATTGACACTAGAGATCGTAGAAACTTGGACTGTGGCGGCTTTGAAAGACGTTGTGAGGAAACGAGGGCTGCCAGTGACAGGAGCAAAGAAAGAACTTGCTGAAAGGGCGTACATAGCATATGACTTGAAACTACCCCTTGTACCTACCTCCGAAGAGGTTTCTAAACAGAAGGACGAATTAACACATTTAAATCTTCTGAAGACCACTGATGGTGATATGCCCCACCCGGACTCATTAAAAAGTGAATGGTTGGGCGAAAATGAGGGAGTGTGTTTGTGGCCTTCGACCATGATTCAGGACATTGCTGTGTTTATAGTCAATTACTCGCCTGCTAGAGAGCACAGGTTTACAGAAAGACTTCTGTCAGACTACAAAGAGCAAAAGGCTTTAGCTATTTTGCCAGTAATTTTATCATGGAACTGTTGTATCATCCCTTAACGGATACGTCACAGTACTGCTTTCTTAGAGCGAAAGTCCGCCCATATCAAAGAATTACCAGCAATCCACACAACACTTGGGTTCTCATGAATAAACAGACAGGAGTTATTTCAAGTGCTTGCTGCAGTTGTTTTGCTGGGTATGTAAAAATGTTTTTGCACTTAATAATACGTATCATGTCTATAGTTTTTAATATAATTTTAACTTTGGCAGAGTTTTGAATTCATTTCGTAATGAAACAGCTAATATGAAAATTACAAATATTATTTCATGGGAAGGATATGTTTAATTATATATTATTATTATTATTAATATTATTTATAATGTGTAGTGCCAAGGCATGTGATTAGCATGCATGTGGCAACAAGGGCTATATATAGTACTAGAGCCAGCTCGGGTCAATGTCATACGTATGTATACAAAGATACACGGATCCGTGAGAATGTCTAGGTTTTTGTCTAGGTTATCTATATTTCTTTTCAATAACATCGTACTTCAATTCACATGTGCCTTTCTGTTCATAGAAACATTTATAAATATGATTGGGCTAATTTGGGATATTTTGCACTGTTTGTGTTGGCGCAGAAACTAAAAACTCACGAGTGATCACATTTTTTGCATACTTGCCAATGGCGCGCCGAGGCAATGTTATACCACTTGACCTTTGACCTTGATTGGCACCGGGACTTTCCGGGAATCTCACTTATTTACGTCGCTACCATACATGCACTGACAGGGGAAATTTCTCCTTTCCTCCTAATTTGCCCTTATTGACTACCACCTAAATCCATTACATGAACCCAACACCTGCCCATTGGGCAGTTTGCTATGATATAATATACAAACCTACTAGTACTACGTTTATGTTACACCTAATCATTTGTGTTTATTGTGGATTTCTAATTCAACGTATTACATGTAATATTTCTTTTAGGTTAGTAGCCTTTATTATGTGTAAATATTAGCTTAGTTTAGGCTAGCATTTACCGTACCCTCTCGCTAATGAAGATATTTGTTTACTGTTGCCATTGCTAGTTTAGGACAGTTACCCCTTGGTTTTATGAATTGTTTTACCGTTCACTTGTTTCAGCATACAGAGAGCGTGTTCGAGGAAGAAGCCTGCGCCCCCTCCTGGCCGGCCTCGTCCCGTCCCCAAGCCAAAGCCATCGCTGCCACAAGTCAAGGCTCTGTACGCCTACGATGCACAAGATACGGATGAGCTGAGCTTCAATTCAAACGATATCATCGAGATCATGAAAGAAGGTGATGCACGCACGCACGCACGCACGCACGCACGCACGCACACGCACTCACGTTGACTTCAGGGAGAGGTGGGCATTTCTGACAGATGGTTATATTGTGACGGATTGGCATGTGTCTTTGAGTCGAGACAGTAACTGTGCAGTGATCGTGTCCTTCATTTATTGCAGATCCAGCAGGCTGGTGGCTGGCACGGCTGAGAGGCAGAGAAGGCCTCATTCCCAGCAACTATGTGGAAAAAATCTGACCTTCGACTCCCAGCAGCCACTATCACGTGATGACCATCAGAATGAACGGAAGCACGGAACGGAGTATGCACGGAAGGCGGCAATAGAGTCGCATGCTACCTGTAATAATGACCATAGCAGTCACAAGTCAACTGCTAACCATGAACTTGTGCATGCTAGACTCATGTCCAGATGCGCAGGGTAATATAGGTTTGCCAGTGTAGAGCAAAGTGTGCGATCGTGACAAGGCGTAATATACACTCAAGAGTAGATAATAGAGATCTGTATTATTGTATTATTGTATTATTGTATGTCTCTATTATGTACTCTTGATAATGATACAATATTCCATATATTGTGTGCAATATGTAACGTCTAATTTGAATCATAGCATGCTATTGATTTGTTTTGCAGCCTTGTTAATGTGTAGCTCAACGTTGTGTCACCAAATACGCACACACTTTCATACATAAATGTAGCGGTTATCATTTTAGTGCTTAATATAAAATATAGTTATAGTATTACATAGGTGTATATAATCGATATATAGTACTAGAACGATGGTAATCATCTGTGACCCTGGTGTCACAATGCCAGAAGCTTTTGCTGTTGGCTTTTAGGCATTCTTGTCAAAAACTATCCAGGAAATGTACATTCATATAAGCTTGCGGCATTTTTTTCAAAAATGTTATCGTTATTAGTTTTCATCATAAGTTATATCCTAAAGGGGACCAAACTCATCATCTGCATAGCCACTATAACTAATCATGTTTTGCATAGCATGGTAAAAATTGTCAATACGCGCGTGGGTTACCGGAAACCTAGAGCGAAATCATGCTATTAATTTGTGGAAAATTCTTATATTGCCTCTGGTTTTTATTCAACTCGGACCTCTATAACAGTTCACCTGAACATACGTGTATACTACAGTTCACGTGAACTTACGTGTAGTCATGAAGATGCGAACATATCAGGCGTGAATGAAAACACGTTTGTTTTTTATTTACTCCTGAACGCGTTAATATTTGAGTATAGATATGTTCGTGCTATATACTGAGCACTCACGTAATGATGACGACACTTGGTGCTTATATTATATTACTTATAATTATCGTTTGCTACGATATTGCATGCGTAAACAAGGGCCCGACCGTGGCAGCTATATGTATTAGCAGGAGTAAATACAGGTATACCCCTATGGTTTTTCCTGGTGTTATAGTAGAACCTCTATCATGCCTTTCTCTCGGGGGAGCTACTTATATTCAGGCATGTGTGGTGATATTTTCTGCGTCCTATCCCGTTGACTCGCATATATGATGATCAATAGTCTGTAAATGAAAATATTATTTTTGTACGAACAAAAAGGAAAGGAGTAGGCCTAACGTTTTTATACGGCAACTGAATTGTAAACGTATATGTCAGCTAGCGCATGAGATATATATGACATGGGGAGAGCCGAAGCTAAACTTATAGTGGTGTAAACAGCACTGGGGAACTTCTACTTCCTTCGCTGACGCCCAGCGAAGATTAAACACGGTTAAACAATCAGTTGCTTAACCGCTGGGCTATTATTAGGTGTTTTTCGTGATTAGGCGATTAGTAGCGGCGACTCTGCTACTAATTTACTACTACATGTACTCATATAATTGGTCCGACTTCCACGATATTATTTTACATACTTTACACCCACGCACTCACGCACGCACCGTAGCCCTCTGTTCGCACGCACGCACTTCCTGCTTTTGATCCCCTCGCTCTTAATTTGTCTTCTCGGAATTGGGTCTCTACGTGCAGATTAGAGGGCTATCGTAGATCGTTTATAGTTACTGTCTGATCAGTTTTTTTTACCTGCGGCAGTGACGGTGCGTCACAATAATGTTCACCTTGAGCTGTTTGCCAGCGAAATAATATCCTCTACAGATATCTGTTATAACGCCGCCATCTGTCCTACTTCACTCAGAAGCGCGCACGTGTGAAGAATGCAACTGTGTTGAAGTAGAAGCTGTCTATATGGTCAGCGGCCTTCGATACTGCTGAATAATTTGAAATAGTTTGCCTAGTAAGCGGCATCTTGAATATATCATTGCCATATAATTGTTATCGATCTAATTTATACCTGTTATATAAGAACATATTTTCGTTATGTGGAGATTGTGCGAACGGTGGTGCCCTTTCACATTTCGCCTCTGAACTTTTGTTCGGCGATTTGAACGAAGATGTGAATAAAAAAAGATTATTACGAAATTTTGAGTTCTCGTGCTATTTGGCTAACGTCACAGCCGCTCCTTTTCGTTTTCAATCAAGCGTGGGCGCCGCGTAGAGAACCTATACATATAACAAAATGGCGCTCGAGAGAAGGCTCACGTGCGTGCTCCCTCACTAGTAATAACAAGTGCTAGCTTACTTGCCGGCGGCCTTTTCCTTGAATCTGCGCGCCTCGTCTGCCTAATATCGTCTGCAACATTGTCCTCGGCTTGCACGTACTCGGTGTGAAGCCACATGACCGGAGGCAAAAAGCATTCACTTGCTGATTGCATCGTGGTGTGACAATGCATTCTGACTGGCAGATAGGTTACGCCTAGACTATGCGTGGTGCCGCTAGCTGCGTGCGCTGGTTCTCTAACTAACGTGACAGAGAAGATATACCTATTCTACTGACGGCGATATTCTCAAACGATACACAATCAATCGAAATAGTATGATACCTGATCTGAAATAGTATAATAGAAGTAATATAATATATGGCAATTCGACGTCTACAGAACACAGTATGTTACCGCGTTGTGGACACGTGCCTGGACAGCATCTCCTGGGGACGGTTTATCACCAACCGATTATGGGTGGTCTCTGAAGGACAACCTATTGAAGCCAACATGGTTCGAAGATCTGGCCGTACCAGAGAGATTATTTAAAAATGTCAATAACAGCCCAGAGGACATAGAGGTTGAAGTTGACAGAACATATTCCGAGTTGGAAGTACTGAGCGAATCAGATGGTGAAGCATGGAGTGATGAAGACTCTGATGTGGAGGTGGAAAACGGTAAGTTCTTGTAGGAAACAACAAATTTTATAGAACTTGCTACGATCAAATTTGCTACGATCTAAAGTTTGATCTATATACAGCTTGAATATTGACATGGTTGAGAACCTTTAATTAGACAACTTGTAATTTTTTTTTTCACTTTTTTTGGGGGTCTGCAACGGGTAAAGTTAAGAAATCAAATATGATAAATGACATAAAACATGATGGTTTGTACTAAATTTGATAGTTGCTTATTAAAATGGATTTTGATATACTTGAGTACTGAATGTAAATGAAGAATAAAAAATGTTCAATTACTGGATTGCTAAATTGGGAGGCAATAATGTGATTTGGAATTGTAAATGTTTGCCATATGATGTTTTATTTTATATAAAAATACCTTTGTGTTAATACCTTGTGATGATGACCTTGTGAGTAATATTTCTATTTTTATTTATTTGCCGTATGGCTTCATGAGAGAAACTGTTCAGGTAATTTTTCTTGTCCGCATGATTTTGAAGACACTTCTTCTTTTTCTTTCTTCGCATTATTAGTCCCACTCAAGTGGGATCGCTGCAGTGGACTATACTGTATATATAACCACTATATATACACTGTATATGAGAAATGAAAGTGTTGAGAAGAAGTGCTTTATATAAGGGAATAATGTTGTTTCATCAAATCAATGTGTTGTACATTCGAGATTTGTTGGAAGATTCTATTCTGCAAATTAACAACATGAAAAGAAAAGGTAGAGAAGCAAAGCTGACCGATGGATCAGTGATTTCCTCTCCAGCTAATCAGAATAGATAATAGGCTATTATCTACTTCTGAGCTAATCTATCTAAATAATGAAGGCCCGGGTGGGGGCAGTTGGGGGCGTCTGGTGGGCACACCCAACCACTGAATTATTCTGACAGTGGCCATTTACGATACCTGAGACTATGCCAAACATTTCCCAGTGGGTTCCAAAAGGTTTCCGTTCCAGCTAATCTAGCTCAGTTTTGGGGGTGGGGGCAGTTGGGGGCGTCTGGCGGATACACCCACCACTGAATTATTCTGGCAGTGGCCATTCACGATACCTGGGACTATGCCGACCATTTCCCAGTGGGTTCCAAAAGGTTTCCTTTCCAGCTAATCTAGCTCAATTTTGGGGGTGGGGCAGTTGGGGGCGTCTGGCGGATACACCCACAACTGAATTATTCTCACAGTGGCTATTCACGATACCTGAGACTATGCCGAACATTTTCCAATGGGTGCCAGAAGGTTTCCTTTCCAGCTAATCTAGCTCAATTTTGGGGTAACGGTTTTTTAGGTCTGGCGGATGCGCCCCACCACTAAAAAATTCTGGCAGTGTCCATTCCTGATACCTGGGACCATGCCGAACATTTTTCAATGGATTTCATGGGGTTTCCTCTCCAGCTAATCTAGCTCAATTTTGAGGTACCTTTTAAATGACCCCACTGACCACACCCACCACCGGCGGCCCGGCAGACTTACATTTCCTTTCATGGGTATGTATCCGAATCATTGCTATATCATATATGCATGAAAATTGGTTTCTTTTTCAGCTAGGCAGACCCCCTGGGCTCCTGCACTACAAGTCACGTACACGGTCCGAGAGAAGGACTACGGGGGATTTCTGTTGCAGCATTATACGCTGGGAATCCTCCACATAACGTGTCAAGGAGCACGGGATATAGATACGCTCGATGTGTAAGCACACTACGATACTAGGGCGTACCTGAATGATATAAGGATTCGTTCAGTCACGCCATAATGAAGGCACAGTAGATAATCGTATGATATATAGTTATGCACAGGTGTATAGATGGATACTATAGAAGGCTGGCAACGCGATAATGGCAAGCACAGATGATTAGTTATTTTGGGAAAAATGTGACGCTGAATACGGCAGAGTATATTTAGTTAGGAACATGATATATATATATATGTATATATATATACTTATGTGCGCACATAGTAGGGATCATTGGGACAGCATCATCAGTAGAGTACAGCCTCTATAGTAACAATAGTAGAGGCACTCGCGTAACAACACCGTATACGCTTATTACTACGTACACGATTTTTGCGATTTAGTCAGGTTGCCAAATGACTGAACGTTGCAATCAACCCATAGACTACCCCCTGATTAGGCAATCAACCCATAGACGACCGGTTGGCGTACTCCTGACTTACTGCAAGCTGGTACATTTGCAGGGAATCTACAGTGGCATCTCTATCAAGAATGAGATCGTATAGAATGGCTGTCACTACCATACGTAACCCCCTCATGGCGTTAGGCCATGCTTTTTCGTTCAACATAATATTGTTCACACCAACATATTGTTCACACCACTTTCATCAGTGCTTCGAATATATACGCAGTTGGTGGTCTAGCTAATCCAAGCTGCTCTGCCAAGCTTGACATGTGTCCTGACCACTCTGCTTCAGATTTCCATGCGTGATCATTCTTTATCACTGTGCTTTGCCATGCTACATAAGATTTTAGAGCTGATGCTACACTCGATCTTTGCTTGACTTACAATATCTTCCAGTGGTGGGCCAGCATATTAAAATATTCGTAAGCAGAGAGCGCTCGGCGAGGTAGCGCAAGTGACGAGGGTATCATTTGATCTCTCATCGCTTGATACGAAACGTCGGGTGACGATATTCATCTGACACTGATCCCCGAACAACACCGAACCCCTATATCATTTAATGCCCTATGAGCGGGATATCAATTGTGCATGAGTGTTTAATTAGCAAAACAATACCAAATGCTTGAGGAATGACCGAGTATTACAAAAGTTATTGCAAGTTTAGCATGCCTACCCCCGTAATTTATACGCACTCAGATGGGAAAATATACTATCTGCATTTTTTTTTTAAACAAAAATGATCGTTTGTGCTTCGTGGCTTGCTAGCGACCTATAGGCAGATGGATGACATGATCTGATCGAATTGAAACGAAACTACGTATTACATGCACAACGAATCCACTTTGAAACGGGTAACGTCATCATCTTCGTTACATATTTGGCGCCGTCGACAGTTAGAACCGGGTTTGCGGACATAACGCAGGATGCTACCACTACAAACGATTCACGAGCCACGGAGCCACGGAAGATACTACGCAAGGAAGATGGAGAAGAAAGAAGACACAGGAGGAGTCGCTGGGTACACCGATAGCAAGAAGACTGGAGAGCGGACGAGAGAGCAAGAGAGACGGGGGAAGAGAGAGAAAGAGGGAGAGACGAAAGGAAAGAAGGCAATGCCGAGACGCCGAAACAGACGGATGCCGTGGTAGGTGAAGCATTTTTCCTAGTATAAATTTCGCTGTGCTAACACTGTTTACTGTCGCCTGACTGCTAAGTATACTGACGATATTGCCTGTGCGGACGGTTTGTGCCGAAATAGAGCGTTATAGGGTGCATAAGGTATAGAGAGCGTTACACGGATTAAGATAGATAGCCGTGGCACGCGTGTGATAAAGAATAGTGTCCCTACGCGAACGGGTATTCGCGTTACGCGTCACGTTTAAAGCATGGGAAAGAGGTTAGCATACGCGGCTAAAGTTATGTCTCTGTAAAGACAATAGACCGGGAGCTCGAGGGGGTCAGCCTAGCTGGAAAGGAAACCAATTTTCATGCATATAGCAATGATTCGGGTACATAAGTAGTCCCATTCGTTCATTTCCTAGAGCTCGGGCGAAAATACGTAAAGCCATCTTAGCAAAAAATAGTTCATTGTTATATAATTGGTAACAATAAATGAAGTTTCGACTTGAAAGTACTTGCAGTTGCATCAGGTTCTTCTAACTTATCAGAATATCGTGGTTACTATGTGTGTGAATCTCTTGCACCTGATAAACATTACTTTTCTACCTTATTAGACTGCCACGAGCATGACTTTTTACTGTGATGATCATAGTGTCATGACACTTGGATGCAAAGCACACCCTGTCATCGTTTGTAATTATTGACTACACCAAGGATATAAGAAATACAAGAAATCGCGACAAACATAACATTCCGTTTTTTATTTAGAAATCTTAAACATCCTTTTTCATTTTAAATCTCCATTTAACAGTTACGCGCAAATGTACGTTGAAATTCGCACCGCATGTGCGCTTTCATCGTTTTAGATGATGATTGGAGGGGGGGGGGTTCGAATTTAGGAACAACCATACTCGCGCAAAATGGAACTTACGGGGAGCAGTGACAGCAAACGGTGACGTTTAAATCTCTCAGCTGCCAACTAGATTTAAGTATATTGGACATCGGCTGGTCGTCGCCTACGTCATCACACCGTACCGTAGTCCTTCTCAACACCTGCATTTGATAGATGACAGGTAAACAGGTGTAACCGTACCTGCACGCCCCGTCGCATGTCACGTGACGCACGTAGCGCGGATAGTAACGTGGTCCTAGGTCCGCGTACTTCGTGCGCCCGACGCACGCAAGCGGCACGGCCCTCTCGTTATCTCGCCGCCAGAGTGCGCCGTCGTCGTCGTCGGCGGCGGCGACGTAGCCGTACGTGATAAGCGCGTCGTCGTCGCGCTTTGCGTCGGAGGGCTGCGCGTAATCTCGCCGCCAGGGTGCGTGGTCGTTGCGCTTTGCGTCGGAGTGCTGCGGCGCGGCTCTCTCGTCATCTCGCCGCCAGGGTGCGTGGTCGTCGTAGCCGCTGCGCCGCGTGGTGGCGCGCACGTACTCGAAGCCTCCACCTAGCATCTTGTGTGGGCTGCCGCCCGCTGTGTCGTCGACACGCTCCGCTAGCAACGATAGCATGCCTGCGTCGTGCACCGCCATTATGTTGTTTCTCGTCGACGGCGGGATCTCGCGACATGGTTGGCGCCTGTCGGCCGTGCATTCGCAGACGAGCAGCAGGAACAGCATCGTCGTCGTCATCGTCATCGTCACCTGTTGTTAGACAATTCAATCCAATTTTACTTTATTTACACTTGTGAATTCATAATTGTGGAGGTAACGTCTTAGTTAAGCAAGTTAATAGACAATGCTAATAAAATTAAAACGAATTAAACTAAATAAATCGAAGTGATGGAGGGCGAAATGACAAAGAACGAATTGAAGACACGCGACAATGAACAAACACGAGCAACAGCAAACTGCATGCAAACCTGTCTTAGCACACACTTCTATAGAGGTATTACGAGTGACCTGGGTTTCGATGTATGTGTGGCCGCACATACATTGAAGGCATGTGGTCGTTGGTGATATTCGTTGTGGATAAAGCTACGTACTCCTGGGGATTTTTTTTTTTTAGTGATGTTATGGTATTAATTTTCGTCCATTGTATTTATTGCGTATTTTGGTATTTCAAGGTGTTGTGTTGTGGGGTATTGCAAGGGAGACGTGTGTTGTTGTTGTTTTTTCTCGGTATATTAAGCAATGTGGCCAATAGGCCATACCAGTGCCGCTGCATTACACCTACATCTTCTCCTAGTAGCCGTACGTGCAAACTTACGCTTTGCACGGCCGCTGCACGTGCGGATTCGTACCCCCGGGTATACGCCATCTCTCGCAGCCCTCACTCCATATATACCGCTTCTTCGGTACACGTATATGTATCAGGATTCGGGTAGGAGTACATGCACAGATGTAGTTATGCACTGGCCCCCTACTACAGTATGGCCAGCAGCGTATAACCATACGTAGATAATAGCAACTCTGTACCTTAGGTATAGTGACGCACCGGCCTCGGATGCGAAAACCACCCCTCATTTGTGATTGATGCATTCAATTACCAATAAGGCTAGCAGCATCTTGTCAATCACCAGCGCGTGGCCTCCGACGACAGTCACCATCGCGGACTTCCTCCCTTTGGGAATCAAGTTCAGAGGGTGGGTCAGGATCGGTTTACGTTCGCGTGAGACAATACCCTGGCTGGTCGGAGCATGGGAAATCACACCTCCCCTTCCCAAGAGCGTGGAAGTTAGGGTTGGGGTGTCCGGCTCGCAGGTTTACCCTGGCACAATCGCATAGGTTGAATGACGTCGTCGACGCTAGGGCGAGCGCGATACATAGGGCGTGCGTAGTGCGCAACTGTACTCCCCGCAATTACAATATTCATGTCCTAGCTACAAGGGTATATACAGTGTACGGATATATATAAATAGGTGTGTGATATATAACGGTTATATATGTACCTAGCTACAATCTTATACGTGCTGCCATATTTTGGGACTAAATTTAGGAGGAGTTGGTCGCTCCCATGGCGTCGCACTCACGCGACCTGTGTGGGCTGTTGCTCGGCTCCGCGAGTCTGCGCGCTTACGGGGACGGGCCGTTCCGGCGCGCGCAATCATCCCCGGCCACGCGCGCAAACGTACGCATGTCGCGGCCGGGCGCGCGCAGGGCTTTCCTCACCCATAATGTGGCAACAATGTACTCAGGTGTTTGTGTCTATATGTTGTTAACCGCGCGGAAAATTCGGTTGCGCGGTTTAGTTCGAGTTTCGCGCGCCGGGGACTTTGGCACCTACGAGACGTTAACTACTTATGAAGACAGCGTCATCGCCGTGCAAGAACCACCTGGGAAGAGCAGTGGCCAAGTGTGTGGCGCTCAGGACTTCAGGCTGAACAGTCTAGAGTTCGGAGTCCTACCTTGATCACTTCTCTTGTGCCCATGAGCAAGGCATTTTATCCCAGTTTGCTTGGAGAAGAGAGTGACTTTGTCACTAGTGAGGAGATAAGCTTCCTCTGCCGCCCCTAGCTACAGGCTGTCCTTTGGCAAAGCATAGCACCTGTTTAGCCTCCCGTGCCAGGGTTACGGTGCAGATGTCTAATATAGTGGAGATGGACTGAACACAGCATTGAACATAACAAAATTGGAGGGAAGTAGAAACATAGCTAAAGGAGTGTTGCTCTACTAGATAATCCACATCAAAGAA